>NW_015557089.1:692803-693138 GCF_001515605.1 Sinocyclocheilus anshuiensis | reverse complement strand
GCCAAACGGGAGAGGCAAGCTCAAATACAACCCTCTAAGGCGAGGGGAGCACTGCCTGAGACAGCATTACACAAGAAGGTTCTCGCAAATGCCACCTATACTTCCCGCTCGATGCCTCAGCAAGAGGGGATATCCTGGTGATCGTGAGGCCCCTCTGGGCGACCTAAATAAGGTAGACCAGACAGGGCAGCCTGAAAGCATAAGCCCAGACTGGACGTCCAAGAAATTTTTGCAGTGCCGTGCCGGGGGCCTAATGATCAAGAAGGCTCCCGCAGAAGCCTGTGACCTGGCCGCATAATCCAGGAAGTATGAAGCCGAAACCCGGCTTTACTTAC
>NW_015557089.1:692040-692747 GCF_001515605.1 Sinocyclocheilus anshuiensis | reverse complement strand
GACCCCCGAAGGAAATGAGTAGATACTGAGGTATCACTCTGATCCGGACAAAAGTGCTGACGCCCTGTCTGGATCACATCCCTTAGGTCTTTTACCTACCTTCCTTTGACCCGCGATTCTTCCTACCCCTACCCGTGGGCGGGGGAGGAGTGTGAGCCGCGACACTAGCCTTCTGTGCCCGTCTCTGATCCTCAAACCGAGACGGGCCAGGACCCCTGGGTTGTTCGGGCTCAGACCTGGACCTTTGTGAAGGCCGCTGAGCGTGCCTTTGCCTCCCTGAACTTCTCGACCACCGTCTCAACGGAGGTACCAAAGATACGGAAGGCGAATCCGGCGCATCGAGAAGAAAGCCCCACTCTTTTTTCCGATATCTGCTAGGTTCACCACAGATGTCCCTCCGTCACTACCATAGCCGCCATGGACCTGCCACTAGCAGAGGTGGCCTGCTTAGTAGCACGGAGAGTGAGATCCGTGGTGCGGCGCAACTCAGCTACCTCATCAGGAGAAAGGCCTTCGCCTTTTTGGCGGGAAAGTAACCTATCCTACAGAAAAGCATTAAAAACTGCTAGATCTGATTACTTTTCGTCTCTTTTAGACGAAAATAAACATAACCCCAAGTATTTATTCAATAAAGTGGCTAAATTAACGAAAAATAAAGCATCAACAGGTGTTGACATTTCCCAACAGCACAGCAGTAATGACTTTAT
>NW_015557089.1:690676-691147 GCF_001515605.1 Sinocyclocheilus anshuiensis | reverse complement strand
TAGGCGCCGGGAGAACACGTCATTCTCTTCTTCGTCTTCATTGACTGTTTTGTTTGAATCGTGCATTTGAACGTGGTAAGGGCGATCTGCTATCTATTATTATGACGAGCACTAGCAGAACGTTTAGAGGGTGTGTGCATCCGTGTCGTCGCTATTTGACACCTGATGACACACACGATCTCTGCACTTTTTGTTTGGGCGAGGAGCACGCACACGCGACGTCCTTGAGGGGGCGATTTGCGTGCATTGTGAGCGTTTTTCAATGAAAAAGCTCCGCTCTCGTTTGTCTCTTTTTTAGAGGAAAGAGGGGCAGCCATCTGCTTCCCGCGATTCAGGACCCGCCGCTGCTGAAGTGGTCACTATGAAGCCATAGAACCAACCAAACATCATATAGGAGACTGAGGAGACTGAAATGCAGGAAATTCCCACCTAACCTCGGTCAGGTGGAGAGATGGTGGTTATAGGAAGGGG
>NW_015557089.1:689938-690174 GCF_001515605.1 Sinocyclocheilus anshuiensis | reverse complement strand
CACATCGTGTGCAATGAAGCGACAGCCTGACCTGCTGCTGCTGCGTATGCCCTGGCATTCGAGCGAGATGTCAAGGAGAGAGTCTTAAGAGAGGACGTCTCACCCATAGAGCGATAACTGGCCAGCGTCTCTCTATAGGGGCATCTTCTCATAACCGCTTTCGCGCATCGCCTCGATGTTGACATAACTCGTATGCTGGAATCGATGGATGCGTGAGAAAAAAACGGCATATTCAA
>NW_015557089.1:671442-688746 GCF_001515605.1 Sinocyclocheilus anshuiensis | reverse complement strand
ATTGGGAAAGCTCAGCCTCAGCTTTTTGCATTTTTGCTTTTTGCATTTTCCTGCTACCCAGCAGAGCACTGGCCCCTGGATCAGACAATGTTAATGAAATAACATCATTCTCCAGCGGCTCACTCTCGTCCACAGCCGACGATCGCGTGAGGGAAAACCCCTCTTCAAACTCATCGGCCAGATCCATCTGCAATCCCCACGAGCTCATTCTCCTCCGTGCCTCAGCAGCGGTGGGTCCTGAATCGCGGGAAGCAGATGGCTGCCCCTCTTTCCTCGAAAAGAGAGACAAATGAGAGCGGAGCTTTTTCATTGGAAAAACGCTCGCAGTGCACGCCGATTGCCCCCTCGGAGACATCGCGTGCGTGCTCTTCACCCAAACAAATAACGCATAGATCGTGTGTGTCATCAGATGTTAAACAACGACAACACGGATGCACACATCCTCTAAATGCTTTGGATCGCTCTTTCTACAGAAATGCACGCTTCAAACAAAACAGTCAATGAAGACGAAGAAGAGGATAATGTGTTCTCCCGGTGCCTATTTATACTATAGTCACACCGGTAGTGATGTCATGGCTGTCGCCGGCCAACGTGTTGTTGGTGTTTTTTCAATGTATGCGTCAGACACGGGTCGCGATGAGGCATTCCCCATAGCGACCCCTAGAGGACGCAGTTCGAAGTTCCCATGAAAGGGAACTAAAGTTTTTAAGCATTTTCCAAAAGTTTTCCTGTCCACATGTCCATGTCCATTCCTGTCCACATGTCTTAAAGCTGCACATGCATAAAAGATCATAAATGCTCAGTAGCTATGTTTCCATCTGTGTATGTTATGCAAATTTTGGGATATTGCATTAAAAATTGCTGAATGGTAATGCAGAGATGTGCATAAGATCTTAAAATGCGCATAAAAAACTAAATTGCTCAATTGTGGCGGATAATATTTTTATCTGATAAGAAAACACGCACAACAAAAAACTGTGACTTTGCCTCAACAGATCCTAAAATTGCTTGAGGTCCAGTAGTGAACCCTCCTCACCAGCCAAGGTCCAGACAAATATATACCTAAAAACATGAATTTATGGTTTTTGCCAGGCCAGGGTATCTGCAGGATATTTAAGCTAAAATTTTCCCTTTTTTAAAGACCTACACAGATCAAATTAAAATGACTGCAAAAAGCATGATTTACAGTTCAGATACAGGTTTTCACAAATACAAAAAGTTTTATAAAATGACCAACTTCACATTTCAGTCAAAATTATCAATTATTATATTAATTTAAACAATTATTATCAACAAATTATTATATTAATTAAATAACATATATTTTACTGTGTTAGTTGTTTACATTTGTATAATGCATTATCTTCTTGTTGATCCAGCAGTTCACATTTACAACTCTGCGTGTTTGCAGCGTAAAAACATGGGTTGATTTTCACATTGGTCTGAACAAAAACAGCAGATGGGCTGATTGAAAATGCAAATTCATCCTCTGCCAGCAGGAGGCCCTTTCGGAACGGCAGAACTACAGCATTTACCCCAGTAATGGCAGTACAAAGCAGCGCAGCAGCTGACTTTGAAACGTGCAGCGCTCATATTTATTCATTGAAATTATAGTCTTTTGAAGTTTAATTAAGCCATATCGCAATTCTCGTCTTTCCGTCCCCAAATTTAAGACCTCTTGAAATCATAAGACTTTCTTATACCATTTAAGACTTTTTATGGCCTTACATTTTACACAACTAACCTAATTTTTGAGAATGCCATTGTTTTTCACTCACTGAAAGTTTAATCTGTCTGTTCGCCGCTCTCTGCTCTCTTCACTGCACGTCTGAACATTACACAACAGTTGTAAGAATCCGTGGTGCCGTAGGACCCAAACGACTCTACTGAGCTGACCTTGATGTTTCTGATATAAATTTGATTTTATTATAAATAGCATTTGGCATTTATTTATTTCATTATGTCAAAAGGCTTCACGGTCCGGATGGATGCATCTTGCGGTCTGGGTTCGGACTGGAGTCCACCAGTTGACGACCCCTGATCTAAAATGTTGTTTTAGTCATTCTAAAATCCCCGAGCCAAAGTCCATCAACATGATTTAGTATGATTACCTCCCAGTCTCATATAATTGCATTCCCAAAAATCATCTGCCTCTGAGTGCTCACAACAAGTTAACATGACAGCATTTGTTATTGTGTTTTGTTTGAGTCACAAGCAATTTATTATTTAGGAAAAAAATAGTCAGGTTTTCCCAAGTTGCAGCAACTTTCATTTTTATTATAAATTGAAAAGATGGGATAGAAACACGAATATTTGAAAATGTTTTATGCAATATTCAAATATCCCGTCACTCACCGGTACGTCCAGGTTGCACTCAAAATTGCCATTACATGTGTAGTCTAAAACTCAAATATTATCATCTTTTGCCGCAAGACAGCAGTTGCAAGTTAATATTCTGTCATCTTTGCAGGAATGTAATAAGAAGACTGTACACAAAGTAACATTTATCTTTAGCAACATTATTAGTGAATAGAGGGCACAATGCCTGTACAATCATATATATGGGTACAATATGCGTCACATGACTAAACATGCATCATCACTTTTGATTACCTCCATTTGCAGAGTTCACACAACAGCGCGAAAATGGCATTTTCAAATTACCGGATAAAAATCCACTCGGTGTCAACGAAAGGCCAAAACATGGAGAAAAAGACACACTTTCAAATTGATCTGGATTAATGTGGACATAGTTTAAGTCATTCATACATTGTGTTCTTTTATGTTCCCAATTGATGGGTTGTGACTGAAAAATGGTACGCAGATCTGTTCTGATTGGGTGATGGAGAACATGAATAAAAAGCAACGATAAAAGATTATAATAAAGCAAAACCAGCTGAGAACCACTGATCTTGGGAGCAGGTCAGTTCATGCAAGTCCGATAAAGGACTATCTGCAATGGGAACAATATATAATAACCAATCAAATGTTGCAAGCACTGCAACAGCATCTCAAATTGCTGAATTGTACGCCATCTTTGCAGTAATACATTGGTTTCCTTGTTAGCAAACATTAAATGGCCTTGCTTTTGCAATTCAGCAATCACAAATATGAAATCACAGTCATTTTTAACTATATGGAACTATAGGTCTCTGTTGGATCCAGTTGTTAATCTTAAATGTGCAACTGTACACTGCAACATTTTTCTTTAGGAAAAGCCCAACCAAAGCCTTGGCCTGGAGTGCATGCTATTAGCTTAGCCATGGGTTACTGTAGCTCCACTCCTCTCTAACAAGCTCTATTTATATTCCTCACACAAACACTAACAGTTTTATCCTTAGTTAGTGCTCCTGTCAACTGAAGCTATCTGTACTATGCCTCACAAAAGACAAATTTAGAGGGAGAAAACAGGTCTCTGTGCGGCCGAAAATACATCATCACATGCAAATAACGGCTGATAATGCAAGACATGGGAGTCTAAAGGGGAAAGATTATCAAGTATTTAGGCACTGGGGCTCAAGATGCAAAGAGCCAATGGCATAGTGTTAATACTGCTAACCAATGATATCGCCCTGAGACTCCCACGACTCCACACTATCAGGATGACTACATTCGGGGAAATTATCAGCATATCAGCAGCATGGAATGATAAGAAATAAAGTAAGAAGAGCAAATTTTCCTCTGCTTCAATTTACATGACAAATATTAATCAATTTACTTTCAGGTTCAGAAGTACAGACTTTAGCATACTAATTATATTACAGATACTGCAGTATATGACTAAAGCGTGCTAGAAAAATTATTAAAATATATCATAGACGGAATATAAGAATGCATTTGTAAACGTCTTCTAAATGTACCTCGTGTAGATTGACAAACTAGATGGTTGTTTAATAATATGGAAATAAAATGTCTAAAACAAATATCTTTTAAATACCTTCATCTGGGGGCTTTTTTCAGCAAATACTAATGATTTGTTATATATTAAAATAATTTGCATATAATGTATATAAATCTATTATTTTTTATTTTAAAGGAAAAAAAAAATGTTGCTTTTTTTAATATTACATCTATATACACTACCATGCATACGACCCGAGAGAGCAAGATAAACAGAGGTAGCTTCATTCCACTTAGCCGAGCAAATAGTCAGGATATTACAGCAAAGGGGAGAACTGTCACTTGTGGCTCACTAACCAGCTGTTTGGTATTAGGCGCAAATAAAGGGACTAATTGATTTCCATTTTCACACAAAACCTTTCGCAACAAGCTAATTTGTGTAGGATCAACCAGATTGTGATGAATTGTTGCGGCTTAGATAGTCTAGTGAGAAACAAAGGAAAACAATTAACTTTAAATTAGTGAATTTTACATGTTTTATGTAAAACATGGCCTTCTTAATTTGAGCACAACTGGAAATGCAATTGTCACATGCTGAAGTGACGCGTGTACTTCTCTATCTCACTCATGCACACACACACAAATACATCCCTCTTTTGTCTACAGCTGAAGCCTGACCTTGGAGTTCCGCAAACTTCATTGTCATTGTGGCATTCAGAGACAGACTCAGTTTACAAGCTGTTGCGCGCTCTGAATTTGTACACTGTTAAAGGTGAAGTGTGTCATTTCTAAGCCAATGCCATCATAAAATCCTCATAATTTCCTAAACATTTCCCTGTCCTGGTAGGGGAAATAGATAGTCCTGCCTCCATATTTTAGGAGGAATCAGAATTAACCCTACAACCATGGTTACTTAAACACAACCTCCAACCTGTCTATGTCCATCAATTGAAATGGCAAAGCAAGTCGGCTCGCTCAGTGATGTACCTGATGATTTTGGAACAATTTGTGATGATTTTGGTTCAAGAGCTAAATATAACGGTAGAGGAGGTGAAAACCCAAGGGAGGCGGATGGTCAACATGTCATAAACATTGCCATTAACACAGGAAAAATGTTTAACAAACACTTTGCAGATGCAAATTGTTTTTTGTTTGTTTTTCTTAAAATAAAGGCTGCATGCAAAATTATTACACACTTCATTATCAGTAGTAGCCTACAGTCTTTTTATTTAATAGCGAAAATATCACTGAATCATGGAAGTAAAACTAACGATTGCTTTTAATTAATTAATTAATTTATTTTTTGAGGTTCCTAGCTAAGTTTAGGAACAGAACGAACAAAACTCCATGAAATAGCCACTCTGGATACCTAGTATCTGAATGACATGTGCCATAACAATACTTTTTTACCATGGTTGAAGGAATTTACTTTAAAAAAGGAGGTTTGTATGTTTCAAACAATTCATTAAACCCTGACGGCTTTTCTCAGACGTGCACTTGATTGTGACGAACTACGAGACTGCGCACCAGAGATTACGCAGACTTTATTGGCAGCCAAAGCACTCGTGAGACTTTAAATTAGTGAATTTTACATGTTTTATGTAAAACATGGCCTTCTTAATTTGAGCACAACTGGAAATGCAATTGTCACATGCTGAAGTGACGCGTGTACTTCTCTATCTCACTCATGCACACACACACAAATACATCCCTCTTTTGTCTACAGCTGAAGCCTGACCTTGGAGTTCCGCAAACTTCATTGTCATTGTGGCATTCAGAGACAGACTCAGTTTACAAGCTGTTGCGCGCTCTGAATTTGTACACTGTTAAAGGTGAAGTGTGTCATTTCTAAGCCAATGCCATCATAAAATCCTCATAATTTCCTAAACATTTCCCTGTCCTGGTAGGGGAAATAGATAGTCCTGCCTCCATATTTTAGGAGGAATCAGAATTAACCCTACAACCATGGTTACTTAAACACAACCTCCAACCTGTCTATGTCCATCAATTGAAATGGCAAAGCAAGTCGGCTCGCTCAGTGATGTACCTGATGATTTTGGAACAATTTGTGATGATTTTGGTTCAAGAGCTAAATATAACGGTAGAGGAGGTGAAAACCCAAGGGAGGCGGATGGTCAACATGTCATAAACATTGCCATTAACACAGGAAAAATGTTTAACAAACACTTTGCAGATGCAAATTGTTTTTTGTTTGTTTTTCTTAAAATAAAGGCTGCATGCAAAATTATTACACACTTCATTATCAGTAGTAGCCTACAGTCTTTTTATTTAATAGCGAAAATATCACTGAATCATGGAAGTAAAACTAACGATTGCTTTTAATTAATTAATTAATTTATTTTTTGAGGTTCCTAGCTAAGTTTAGGAACAGAACGAACAAAACTCCATGAAATAGCCACTCTGGATACCTAGTATCTGAATGACATGTGCCATAACAATACTTTTTTACCATGGTTGAAGGAATTTACTTTAAAAAAGGAGGTTTGTATGTTTCAAACAATTCATTAAACCCTGACGGCTTTTCTCAGACGTGCACTTGATTGTGACGAACTACGAGACTGCGCACCAGAGATTACGCAGACTTTATTGGCAGCCAAAGCACTCGTGAGATACGTCAAGCAAACAGGTATAATAAACCAGTTAACAAAAACTGTCAAGACAAATGTCGGACACCAGGTTCAGCTCTGTGTTCCTTACCTTGGATTCAATTAAAGAGGTATATGCTGAGCTTCGTGAAAAACTCGACAACCGCGGAGAAAGCAGAAGAATCAACGAAGTATCTCCAGATGTCTTGGAGTTCCTGCTAGATTTTCTTTGCCCATTCTACCAGGCTCAGAGGGAACTAGAGGGCGACCAGTACCCCACACTTAACCTGGTTGTTTTGTGGCATGAGCAGCTTAAGCGCCACTGCAGGCCTGTGGCTTCAGACAGTCCACACCAGGCCATAATTCGTGAGCGACATCTCGAATGGCTGAATCGCAAAATCAAAATCGAGACGCTGCATAAACTTGCCATATTTCTGTGGCCAAAATTCTATCAACTTCGCATGCTGTCTCAACCTGACAGAGAGGATATCCACCAAGAAGCCAGGCGTCGGATAGCTAGCTTTACCAGTGGTGGCGAGCCAGCTGTTGAAAGTAAAAGAAGCAAGACTGTAGTGGCAGAGTTTGAGGAGTGGGTAAACGTGCCCCTGAATGAAACGGTTGATGAAGTTCAGCAATACATCAGCCGCAACCACGACATGAAAGAGGAGCTGGATCTCTTGGGTTGGTGGAAAAACAACAGCGGCATTTTCCCGTTACTGTCAAGAATGGCCCGTAGTATACTCAGCATCCCTGCAAGTAGTAGCAGCAGCGAGAGAAACTTCAGTGCTGCTGGACTAACTTTTAATCAGAAGAGGACGGCGCTGAAAACATCAACTGTCGATGCCGTTCTCTTCCTTCACAACGCATACTTAAAAGGATCAATTTGTGTAAATAGTTCTGCAACACTTTCCGCAAACTTTTTTTGTTGAAGTTAGAAGTTCGAGATTCAAATTTAATTTGTGACCTGTGCTCACCCAGCAGCGTTTCATAATTGGTAAGTACGTGTTTTTTCTCTTTTGCTCTTGTGCTGATGGGGCCGCTGTGCCTTGATGAAACTGTTGCTTTACACGTATTTGTTTACTGGCGGTTGCATGTAATCCTGAAATACAGCGTCTTGCAAAACGTTATATGTTGTGAGAGTCTTATTTCTGGTTCGGGTCGGGTTTCGGGCTGTAAATTTAACAGGTCGGGTCGGGTCGGGCTGCGTCAAACGATCTCGGGTATGGGCCAGGCTCGGGCTCGGGCTCGGGCTTCAGTTTAAAGCCCGTGCAGACCTCTAGTTGTGAGTTCTGAAAATTTACAGGTGTGAGTTCGGTTACAGAATGCGGTTGTCATTAACCTGGTTGTTTTGTGGCATGAGCAGCTTAAGCGCCACTGCAGGCCTGTGGCTTCAGACAGTCCACACCAGGCCATAATTCGTGAGCGACATCTCGAATGGCTGAATCGCAAAATCAAAATCGAGACGCTGCATAAACTTGCCATATTTCTGTGGCCAAAATTCTGTCAACTTCGCATGCTGTCTCAACCTGACAGAGAGCATATCCACCAAGAAGCCAGGCGTCGGATAGCTAGCTTTACCAGTGGTGGCGAGCCAGCTGTTGAAAGTAAAAGAAGCAAGACTGTAGTGGCAGAGTTTGAGGAGTGGGTAAACGTGCCCCTGAATGAAACGGTTGATGAAGTTCAGCAATACATCAGCCGCAACCACGACATGAAAGAGGAGCTGGATCTCTTGGGTTGGTGGAAAAACAACAGCGGCATTTTCCCGTTACTGTCAAGAATGGCCCGTAGTATGCTCAGCATCCCTGCAAGTAGTAGCAGCAGCGAGAGAAACTTCAGTGCTGCTGGACTAACTTTTAATCAGAAGAGGACGGCGCTGAAAACATCAACTGTCGATGCCGTTCTCTTCCTTCACAACGCATACTTAAAAGGATCAATTTGTGTAAATAGTTCTGCAACACTTTCCGCAAACTTTTTTTGTTGAAGTTAGAAGTTCGAGATTCAAATTTAATTTGTGACCTGTGCTCACCCAGCAGCGTTTCATAATTGGTAAGTACGTGTTTTTTCTCTTTTGCTCTTGTGCTGATGGGGCCGCTGTGCCTTGATGAAACTGTTGCTTTACACGTATTTGTTTACTGGCGGTTGCATGTAATCCAGAATGCGGTTGTGAGTCCTGAAAATGTACAGGTGTGAGTTCAGTTACAGAATGCAGTTGTCACACCTGTAAATAACCGAACTGTGTGTGAACGTAACCGTATTGGTATGCTTCAGTGTGCTGAGACACACGCTTAGGACTGCATATGCGCTTTGCAACCCAGGCTCATTCAGAATACTTGCCTCTAAATACATTTCTGCAACACCGTTATTACGTACCTTAATACATGCCCTGGCAGGTTTTTTTTTTTTTTGTTTTTTTTTTTTTTTTCGTTGATATAGGCACATATTGCTGTGTTTTTATTACGTTGCTTCAGGCACGTATTTCGGCGGTTCATAATTCAAATATCCGGGGAGTGTCGCTAAAAGTTAATGATCTATCGTGTTGGAAATATCCCCTACACCAACCCCAACCCTAAACCTACCCGATAGTGTTAACAAATGCAAAACTGATATAAAAATGTATTTGTTGATGCAACCGTGCCATTTGAACTTCCTTATATGCAGGTTTGAAGTGTTTTGTCGAAGTTTAGTTTCACAGGATTCATAGCGGAGCTCTTCATCACTCAAGTGCAACTCCATACTGCGTGAGCTACCGAACAAACCTACTACAAATGAAAACCCATTCATATGAAGCTGGATATGTGACGCTAACGTTCGAAAGTATCAGTTTTGAAATCTCGCAGCATGTTAAAATAGTTTTGAATATATAACACAATATTCCTCAAGTAATCGTGCGAAAATTAGGCTTTATTAATCAAAACTGTGGACCTGTAAATCATACTTTGTGTGAAAAGGAATAAAAGTTGTTGGAGTTTTACTGCCTCTTGTGTTTATTTCAACTGGAAACTGCAGCGATTCATATGTATAGGTACGTTTTTTTTTTTTTCAGTTTTTTGTCAGTTTTGCACAAATATATTTAGAGGCACGTATTTTGAATGAGCCTATGTTGGCGCTTTGGCTTGTCCAGCTTGAAATATAAGCTTTTTCAAAAGCTTTAGAAGCCAGAAATGCAGTTCACACCAGATTTTTTGCTGATTTGAAATTTGTTATTTAAATGTGCGTGAGATTTCAGGTTTGCCCCATTCAAGCAGATAGGACTCTGTCTTGGCTGCCCGAAATAGCTGCCCGGAGGTGTTGTAAATATGGCCACCAAGTGAACAGACTTTCTTTGCAAGGGACTTTGACCAAAATACTGCTTCTTTGGTACATTAAACATCAAATATGGACGAAGAGTGACTGATTGTGGAGGGAAATGTTGGATACTGATAAACACCTTGAAGTTTCATCTGGAGAACCTTCATAGTCAAGAAAAATCAGTTGTTTTCTTACAGTTTTCCACCCTTCAGTTACAGTGCCTTACAAAAGAGCATACAAACACATAACAATGACCCACACTGTTCTGAGGAAAACTGCTTGTCTAATATCTTGTCACAACTTGTTAGGACTCGCTGTTAGACTTACATTAGAAGGTCCCAAGTCATGTCTGGGGACAAAATAACAGAGAATTTGGGGTGAGAACATTTAGACCAGCATTAAAACCTACTCGCAGCACCTTGCAACTATCCACAACACCCGGGCATCAATGTGTTAAGTCTTGCATGGGCAACCACTCATATTTACTTCAGAAATCTAGTTTGCCGTACCACGGTTTAGCACTCACAAAAGCAATGCAGCACCCACAGAACTTTTCTAACAAAAAAGGTCTGAAAAGAACCTTTGTCCTTTATCTATTGAGTAGGCACAGATTCCCTTTCTTAATGATCTTATCTACTGCTTCTAGCAGAGCAACACTTATTGACATTCTCCAAAAAACTATTTTATCTTTCCACTGACACTCCTTACAGAATCAGTGACTGGGTTCTCAAGAGATTAAACGTTACAATAAGACAGCCAATTACGTAGCCTTATCGAGTCAATACATGGTAGTGAGTCATGTCGAAGAAACACACACACATTTCACAAGCTGCGCACAGAGAAGCTATTCAGAAACACCACCGTCCAATACTCTCTACACCAGTGAACCAAAGATACAGTGACAGCATCAAATGTCAAAGAATCTAAGAAGGAAATTAAACAGACTCCGAGGTCTATTTAGGATATTAAACTAAGCCAAGCATGACATCTTCAAGAGAATTTCGCTAATGATAGGAAGCATTTTTGCGAGTTCTAAAGCGCCTACTTAACAATATAGAGCAGCTTTAGTATTGGAGACAAACCTGAGTGAAGGCTTTTCGAAAAGAGAAGGACTTAAATATTGTATCAAGTAAGGGATCTCCAAGTTCTGCTGGGGAATATCAAGAATTCTGTGGTAAGCATTCCGGCATGATTTGAAAGGAGGAATTGAAATGCCAGTCTAACATCTTAAAACTGCATTTGTTTCATGAATAGCTCAAGGAAAAGCCATTTCCACCAACTGAAAATTTGTTCACACATTCGGCAAACTTTGGAAGATCCAGTGGAAAGTTCTTTAAAAGCATGTATTGACATCGAACTAGGGCTGCACGATAAATCGCATGATCTCCATCACCTGCGTGCTTTCACATTGAGCAGCATTAACTACACAGAGCCGTTGTTCACTGAGGAGCTGCGCAAAAAATCGCGCGAATATGAACGTGGTTTTGCGCAGCTCGTTAGTGAACAACGGCTCTGTGTAGTTAATGCTGCTCAATGTGAAAGCCCGCAGGTGATGGAGATTTACCGCTGATTACAGAACCGGCTTCACTGATAAGATGCGCGTTAAATATCGCATGCGATTTATCGTGCAGCCCTACATCGAACACAACTTACACATTTACAGACGAACAGGTTTTCAGATTAATTACTGCACCCTCATTTCCAGAACTTGTGGAGATGCCAGCCAATCAAATTAGAGCTTGCCAGATTGAGAAAGTGCTTGTTAGACCACATTTTCATTGAAAACTCCACTCAACTTTGTCACATCGCTAAAAACGTGCTCATGTTGCGAAATGATGCTGAAAGTTTACTCACCCTCAGGCCATCCAAGATGTAGATGAGTTTGTTTCTTCATCATAAAATATTTGGAGAAATGTAGCATTACATCACTTGCTCAGCAATGGATCCTCTGCAGTGGGTGCCGTCAGAATGAGCGTCCAAACGGCTGATAAAAACAACACAATAATCCACACCACTCCAGTCCATCAATTAATGTCTGGTGAATGTGAAAATCTGCATGTTTTTATGCATTTTTTTTTCCCTGTGAAAAAGTCATCTTGCCTGAATCAGGAGAGAAATGTGCACAGATAAAGCGCCGTTTACAAGTGAAAACAATGCAACAGGGGACTTTTTCATTTGTATTTTGGACAGAAGCGACAGTTAAACCATCTTGATGGATTTGTTTCTTACAAACATAGCTTTTTGCTTCACATTCGCAAGACATTAACTGATGGACTGGAGTGATGTGGATTATTGTGATGTTTTTATCAGCTGTTTGGACTCTCATTCTGACGGCACCCATTCACTGCAGAGCATCCACTGCTGAGTAAGTGATGTAATTGTACATTTCTTCAAATCTGATGAAGAAACAAACACATCTATTGGATCTATTGGATGGCCCGAGAATGGGTAATTATTGGGACTTGAGGTGGTGCAATGATTTACAGTTTCAAGATTAGTCTATTAACATTTGAAACCAAATTAAATTCAGTCTTATCAGTCAGACCAATACTGTTTTCTTTGTTGTTTACAAAGTCTAATTTCCATTGCATGCAGACGTGAGGGGATGAGGATATTTCCAATTCACCATACTTCCCGTGGCTTGCCTTTCAATAGCTGTTTTCCTCAGCAAAGTGTGACTTTCCTCTGCCAGATATCAAGACTGTATCCAAACACACTGACATTATTTATAGCACACAAACTGACCCACATCCATGCATGAGCAATGCATGCCCCAGTTGTCACTAATGATCTCTTTCTACCGAAGTTAGAAGTGGTTGTGATTGCTTTCGGTATGGCGTTTTGGGGCATTAGACTATCCTTTCCCTGACCTGACAAAACAGTGCCCGCATGCATGCGTTTCAGATGGAAATTTATGGATGAAAGTCCAAAGCATGGTGGATAAGAAATGTTATGCTGCATGCATTAAGTCAGATTCAGACATCTTAACACATCCCAGAGTTCACTAGCTTGCCAGTGTGCCGGCTGAAAGATATATAATTTACCCACCGAACATGTCATTTTCAATGCACTTAAACCGCTTGAAGGAATGCGGCTGGTGTTTTGAGGAGCCAAAAGTCCTTTTCATTTTTGGGACAATTTCTGTCTTAGTCCTTTTTAATTTCATGCATGCCTGTCATGTTATACTTCATCATTAAAAGTGTGTTGAGCATACACAATGCATTGTATGTACACTGGTTTCAAAGCTGATCTCATCAGAGCGGATGTCAACAGATCGGCAGTTTAAGCACAAAACAGAATGAGGATTAATAGATAAAGCCAAAGCAAAGAAAAGGCGAACTGAGACAAGAATGACAGTGTTCTAGCAGAATATAGTGGATCGAAATAGGACGAATTACACAATGACCTTCTGGCAGGTTGTTGGGCTTTGCTTGAGGTGGGCCGGGCCAGAACTTCTGAGCAATTCTTGTGTACCAGCAGATCTGATCAACCATCGGTAATCTCTGTTCTTGTCACTCTCATTAGACAAACACCGTTAGTCATGCAAGCCAAAGTTTTGACTCTTGGCAATAAATTTGAGGCATACTGTAGTAGCTTAATCTGGTCTAGAACCACTTGTTCAGATATGAAGTAGTCTGACAGACATGGAAGACTACCAATCACACTTTGCTTAGTTTTATAAATATGATCATTTTAAATATCTCTTTTGTATTTGAATATGTTTTAAAATGTAATTTAATTTTCAGCATCATTACTCCAGTCTTCAGTGTCACATGATCCTTCAGAAATCATTCTAACATGCTGATTTGCTGCTCAAGAAACATGATGATGATGATTATTATTATTATTATTATGTATGTTGAAAACAGTTGTGTTATCAGGTTTAATTGATGAATAGAAGAACAGTATTTATTTGACATAGAAATCTTTTTGTAAAATGATAAATGTCACTTTTGATCAGTTTGCTTAGTGCATCCTTGCTAAATAAAATATAAAATAAATACCAAATTTGATAACCAAACAGTTGCTTTTTTCCATACTATGGAAGTCAATGGCTACTGTCAACTGTTTGGTTACCAACATTCTTCAAAATAAATGATCTTCTGTTCAACAGAAGAAAGAAACTCATAAAAGTTGATGGCAGAATTTTCAATTTGGGTGAACTATCCCTTTGATATTAATCATATTCTTTTTAATTATTAATAATCTTAAACAAGGTGCTACACTTTAATTGGGGGGCCCCAAACCCCCTTATTCAAAGTTGAGGAAAACAAAACATAAACGAGTAGCGCAACCTGGTAAACGTTCAAAAAAAGAACAACAGACTTTGCTCTGAGGGGAAATTGGAATTATTGTGCTTCTGTAACATGACAGCATGACTCACATGTAAAAGGCGAGCGAGGAGTTAGCCGTACGCCTGGAGATTAGGTTGAGTTGGCCACTCACCCAATGGGACAGCAGAGCGGAGAATAAACTGTCTCCGGCTGGCAGAGCGTCTCAGTCCTTGACCATCTCTGCTCCGTCACCGTCAACTGCATTATAGCAATTCCGGTGGGCCTTGATCTCAATTTCTTACCACATTCAACATGTTTAAAATCCAATTTTTAAACAAAATTACATTTTTGAACTGTGACTAATTGTAACTACCAGCCACAATTTAAAGAGAGCAATTTCCACTTTTCCCTACATCCTGCCTCTCCATTATTTTAAGCAGCGAAAGGTTGGCATGTATGTGACTGCTATTTTAATGCTAATACTGCATGCAAGACTCGTTTGCAAATTTTACCCATTATTAACTTCTTGCTGGTTGGTTTTCTTTGGATGGCTGCCACTGCTGCAGAGAAGATCTGGATCCAGCAAGGGATGTTTGATGGGAAAGATACAGCTAACAATGCTACAGTGCTAGATAGCAGCATAGCCCAAGGCTAAATATCCTTATTCAGGCCCAGGCTATCATCACTAACAGAGAACAAACTAATTTGGTTACAAAATGCTGACAACTGAGACATAAGGTTGCTGAGAATGCAACTTGTGAAGGGGGAGGAACTGTTATTAATTCTGACAGACTTTTTTTTTGTTTTGTTTTGTTCTGGTGCTAGTTGTTTTTGATAAGCTTAAAAGTATGTGCTTTTCAATTAAATGAACAGTTAACCCAAAAATGTTGAATCATATACTAACCGTCATCTTGAATTTCTTCCTTACGTGGGAGATAAAAAATGGGTATTTTTCAAGAATATGTTCATCACAAATTAATTTTTGTTATTTTAACTCATTGTTTTAGTCTGACGCTAGCTGTTTTAGCTAATCTTAAAAGTAGGCGCCTTTCATTTAAACAAACAGTTCATCCAAAACATTTGAATCGTTACGTTATCTTGACTTTCTTTCTTACATGGGACATAAAAGGGATTTTTTTTTAAAGAATATGTTCATAAGAAATAAATTTTTACTATAATAACTCATTGTTTTTTTCTAGCGCTAGTCATTTTTGCTAAGCTTAAAAGGCGTGGTTGGTGCCTTTCATTTAAAGGAACAGTTCACCCAAAAATGTTCCAGTCATCTACTCACTGACTTTCTTTATTATGTAGGACATAAAAGGGGATTTCTAAAGAATTATGTTCATCACAAATTATTTTTTGCTATTAAAATTAATTGTTTTGGCACTAGCTGTTTTTGCTAATCTTAAAAGTAGGTGCCTTTCATTTAAAGGAACAGTTCACTCAAAAACTTTTAATCTTTTTTTCTCACTGTGATCTTGACTTTATTTCTTAAGTTGGACATGAAAGGGTAATTTTTGAAGAATATGTTCATCACAAATCCATTTATGCTATTATAACTTATTGTTTTGTTCTGCCTTTTGCTACGCTTAAAAGTATGTGCTTTTCATTAAAGGAACAGTTCACACAAAAATGTTCCAATCATTTACTCACTGACTTTCTAACATGATGGGACATCGGAGGGGATTTTTATTTTATTAACCAATCAGCAACAAATCTGTTCTGCCAATCCAAACATGTAAGAAAGTTTGAAATGTTTTTGTTCATAAAATGAAAGTCAGTAGGGTTCAAGCACAACATTGGAAACCATTCGCTTGATTGTATGGACACAAAAAAGTGAGAGATTTTTCAAAATAAGTGTTTTATTTTGCGAAACAAAAAAAAGTAAGTCATACAGGTTTTAATGTTTGGGTAGACTATCTCTTTAAATTTATAATTCTGCATGGTTTACTTTTCACAAAGTAACATAGAACAACGCTGAAGATGAGTTATAATAGCAAATGTTCAGCTCTATCATAAAGGAATTTTGAACAATGCATTGACGTCTTATACAAAAAGACACTGTTTACATCATATCCCTGTAAACGTATTTCCGATAGCTCTTCTCAGGCAGTTGAAACATCGCACCTCACTATTCGTCTGTTGCTTTGTTTGGATTTGTGCATGTAATCCTCTTTGCGGCTTAAAATGATACGAAGCCAGAGAGCCAAAAACCTCCGTCTCATAGCGCCTGGTTAGAAAGAGAGAGAAAGAGAGGAACTAGGAAGAGGAATTCAAACAGGATGGCCATTATCAGAATTCAGGTATCGGATATTACAGTTTTAACATGGATGACATTCCTAGACTTATAGCGCACAATTTAAAATAAGATTTTTTAAGTATATTTTATCATTATGAAACAACTTGCTCCACCTCTAAAAAAAACTTTCTTTTGAGCTGATGTCATCAAACCCTTCTATTTTGATCCCCTCCCCTTCAACCAGCTGGTTCCATTCTGGTATGTAATAACCACTTTTCATTTCTAGTGAATAGATTGTTTTCCCCCTCTCACTGAATATCTTGTTTGTAAGATTGTGGTTGAAAAATGGTTTTAATTTTGACTTGAAAAACTAAGTCCTGTTAGTAAAGCACACTACTAGTTTCCATTCAACTTCTGGCCTCACTGAAAGCGAATTAATGTGCCTAGCAACAAAATTACATAACAAACCAATGCACCAATGAGATTTCAGTGTGGGCGGAGCTACACAGCGCAACACAACAACATTAGATACCAACAAAATGTCTTACGGTGGTTTGGTTCCAAGCGACAAAATAAAAATAAATAAATAAACTTCTATTAATTGCTGTAATACACTTAAAAAAGTTAAAGGGGTCATATGATGCTGCTAAAAATAACATAATTTTGTGTATTTGGTGTAATGAAATGTGTTTATGCGGTTTAAGGTTAAAAAAACACATTATTTTCCACATACTGTACATTATTGTTTCTCCTCTATGCCCCGCCTTTCTGAAACGCGTCGATTTTTACAAAGCTCATCGGTCTGAAAAAGCAAGGTGTGCTCTGATTGGCCAGCTATCCAGTGCATTGTGATTGGCCGAATACCTCAAGCGTGTGACGGAAATGTTACGTCCCTTACCATATTGTGATGCCTGCGGCAACCACATGTGACAACCCGGGCTGGACTTCGTCCACGGTGAAAGCAAATCCGGCTAATCGACATCGCGAAGTTTAAGTATTTCCTCAGCGACCAGCACAGATCAACTCCAGGCATGACGAAGCGATATCGTTCTCTTTT
>NW_015557089.1:664087-671342 GCF_001515605.1 Sinocyclocheilus anshuiensis | reverse complement strand
CAAAGAGAAAGGAAAAATTGAAATCGCATCATATGACCCCTTTAAAATTAGAATTTTAAGATCTTTTTCTACTTGATTTGAGCCTTATTTAGGGTTTTTATTTGTGTAATATTAGTGTAATATTAGCTGAAAAGTTAATATGAATTAGTGTTGAACCGAAATTTAGGCAACTGAAATTTTTTTTGCCATAAAACCAAAGTTACTTTTCAGTTTTGAATGGGCCAAGATCATTGACCGAAACTGTGAAATTTAATTAGCATTTCTCCGATGATGTGTTTTGACACATTTTCACCGTGACCAAAAACGATACTGACATGGCAATATGTACAATTTATGGATATATATATAAGACCAAAATTAAACTATATATATATATATATATATATATAGATAGATACTCTGGTGTGCTTATATTTGAATTCACTTTTTCCACACATATAACTCATACATCACGATTCCTTGTGGTCTGACATGGAAAAACTATTTGCGCAAGTCTTGAAACACAGTAAAACACTTGCATGACTCCCTGGCTAAGCTGTTAGTGAAGGTTGTCAAACCAAACAGCCGATTTCACAGACAACGGGCAAAAACACAACCCACCCCGCCATCACGACTAGAGCGTGAAGAATCTGACGCCTCACACATCTCCATATGTTCAAGAACTCGGAATGCTGAGTTACTAAAACAGACTTCCAGAAGTCGGGAGGGTCTGACATTCCCACATTCCTGGCCCGACAGATCCTTTGGATAAGAGTCTCTCTCCCCTTCAACATCATCTGATAGCCATCAACACTTTTCAGCCGTATCTCACCTGCCCTCATTTCTCAGATGTTCACTTTGATTAGCGCAAGACTGGGAGCTAGCGCTAGTCGGAGGAGGGGGAAGGGGGCTGGAATGACACAGAAGAAGCAGACAGAAGGGGCTGACTAGCTTCAAGCTGCCACATGCTGTTGGCAAACATACCTTGAGAATGTAAATCTTCCCAAACCCCCCCCCCCCACCGCTACATCCCTGTCGTTTTAGCCCTCTTTCTTTCTCAATGGATGCTTAGCACTCATGGAAATGGACCCGATGAGCACTTTATAAAGCCATCTATTGACAATGTTAAGCCCAAGAGGGGCCCAGAATGCATTGGAAAATCACCCCTATTGAAAGACATGACAGTGACGAGAGTCTTTGATTAAGATACTTTGCATATTTTTAAATTAGCTCTGCATGCTAGCTATTAGCTACATTTGGAGACTTGCTACCCAAAGGTTAAGAAAACAGCATGAAAATGTCATTTTAACTGAACTAGTAGTGTGAAATGTGAATATTTATAATTCTTTAGAGCACAAACGATACTTTAAAGGAATAATTCACCCGAATTTGTTGTTAGTTACTCGTCGTTTGTAGCTTTTGGGTTCTTTCTATTATTATTGTTAGTGTTTGGGGTTTTGTCAATCATGGTCACTATTATCTGTATATTTTATATGGAAAAGAGTCTTCAAAATGTTCCTTTTGTGTTTCAAAGAAAGTAGCATATCGTCATGTGGGATTTTGGTGAAGTGTTTCTAAAACTTAGCTCTGCATTCTGGCGATGCATTTTAATCATTTGCATATTCCTATGCTTTCACATGTTGTTCTGTATGAATTTAACATACAGAAGAATGCATTATTATTCGAAGAAATCTGAGTGAGGATTATAGAAAGAAGGAGAGCACATTAAATACTTTAATAGAGATAAACTGTTTACTTATGTATGCAAATGAACAAGTGATTCATGTGCTTTCCAGCAACAGTAAACGCTCTCAAAAGCCTCATATATGATTCTGAACATTTATTTGAACCTAAGCGTGGCGATTAACCTCCAGCAGTCCAGCCACATCAAATTCAAAGCTTTTCTGCCGCTGAAATCCTAGCTGTCACTTCCATGTCATTAAACCCTTTAAGTTTGCGTTTCTTCTCCTCGCACAAGTAGTCTGGCTAACATCTGTTTACATACAGAGCTGCTCAGATCACTTGGGGCATAATGCCTGAGGACTAATTTTAGAGTAAAAGGAGAACAGCACTTTCAAACAGCCTCTGGTGGCACTTCCCACTGTCCTTTATGGTTTTATAACACATCCGTTTAGACGTGGCCGTTCACACCTCACCACACACCTGCTAACACAGCAGCTGGGAGTCTGCAGTAGTTCAGTCAAAAAAGGTTTCATAGCAAGTAGAGGAAGTATTCTTAATCGTATATTCCACAGTGTACTGAGTTATCAGGGTTCAACAGTAAGGCGTTTTCTCTGTCAAGTCAGTTTTGCATTGTCATTGCAGTTTTGATAAACAAATCAGTTACATTTACACTTTATACTAATTTTGTCCAGCAAAAGAGTGTGTATGAGTTTATAGCTGTCATGGAGTTACAGTATAACTGTATACCTTCCATGTGTTATTGCAAATAAAATATGTTGATATTCATTTAATAATTATTTAATGATAAAATAAAAACTTTATAATTTTATTCAATAGTAAATTACTGAATTATTAAAATACATAATAAGAAATATTAAATATAAAAAAAAAAATCTATCAGTTATTAATTATGATTATTTTTTGAATGGATTTTAATTATTTTTGTATATATTTTTTTCCAATATAATAAAAACTATGTTAATAAAATTAAAATATATAATTTATGTAATTAATTATTAAA
Source organism: Sinocyclocheilus anshuiensis (assembly GCF_001515605.1). NCBI lineage: Eukaryota > Metazoa > Chordata > Actinopteri > Cypriniformes > Cyprinidae > Sinocyclocheilus > Sinocyclocheilus anshuiensis. Next base: position 668,659 of record NW_015557089.1, on the reverse strand, counting down.
TGTGATTTTATATTTAAATAAATAAATAATTAATTAAATTATTTTAAATAATTAAATAAATTATTATTAAATAATTTTAAATCAATCTAATTGACAATAATTTAACATTTAAAAATGATATGATGAAATAATATAATTGTGTTAATATTTTTGTTACTGTAAACATAGTTAATAATAAAATATATATATATATTGGAATTTGACAAATATTGAATTAGATCAAAATCAATACTCTCCCTAAGACTCAAAAATTCAGAGGAACCCTTAATATCTAAGTTTATTGTTCTTTGCTAGAATATGCTGTGACGTAAAGCAGATTTTATACTGACAGAAAGTCTGGCTTTGACACCTGTGAACTGAACTGAGATCTAAGGAGGAACAAAACAAACAGGCGTTGCTGCCCTAAGGGAATTACACTCAATGATGGCCATATGGACATATAAATGAAAGAGAAAAGACCCGTCACAACACCGCAGGTGAAATATGCAGTCCTAACTAATGTTAAGCGACAACATTTGCCTTTCCTGACCATTCTGACAAGCCAGGATGATGACCCTGTGTTGGGCGAGGGCCCGTACACATCACAGCCAATCTGTCAGAAGTGTAACTAGGCTGTATTCATATTTCATGGCCATCTCTACAACCTGTCCGAGTCCACAGTGATTAATCCAAAAGTCCTTTCATCGAGATATAAAAAATGTATAAAGACTCACTGAATGACTCAGTTCAACTTGAGGGCAAATTCTAGTGGACAGAGTTTGTTCTCTCGCAAGCTTTTTAGATCCACTCATTGATATTTATGATATATTTCTTAATAATTGAATCAAAATCTGTCTGCGTCCTTGTGAGCATTCTGTGGTGAATCTGATCCAGCTTAAGCTGGGAGCTGTTGTTTGGAACGTGGCAGCTGGTTTCTTGTTGGTCTAAGCTGATCATTAGCTGGTCCAATCGGGGGTACATTTCCAGTACAATGACATAACTCACTGATTAACCACCATAGTCCGAAGCCTTGTTATGGAAACGAATTAGCTAGTCACACCTGTTTCTCAAAAATGGTCGCATCTCATTCATCGTGGGTTCCCTCTTATGTCATACTCTGGAGAGCCCTCCGGAGGCATTTATGCATATGTACACTTTTCAAAAACAGCGCTTACTGAGGATGCGCAAAAAATATATTAACATATATATATATATATATATATATATATATATATATATATACTGTATATATATATATATTTAAATAGAATGGAAGATATAGATTGTACTGCATGTTACCTTGCTTATTGTGCCCAAGAGCATAATTTATTTCAGTTCATATTATGTCTTACAGACAAGAAACTATGCTTCTAACTACAGGTCGAGAGCTATGGTTCCAAACACATAAGTTTGTGACACTGTTTGCAAATGTTTGTTTGAACTATGGTTTTGGGAAACACCGAATCGTTGAACTTTGTTGGTAACGACGGAACTTGCGACCATGTTTGGCTAACGATGCTTTTGGGAAACACACCCCTGGTCATTAGCTAGAGCAAGCTGGTAGACCATCTTGAACAAGCAAGAAACCAGCTACCAGCAGGATTTAACAGGTTTTGTGGAAAATCAGCCAGCAATCTCACGACAGTTTGTTAGTATTTTACATTTAAATGAATTTAATTTGTACAACCTCATTTGTAAGCTTTCTTTCAATCTGCTTGCACCCCACTGACAGTTAAGTTTAGGTTTGGACCTTCATACTTACTATTCTTCTAAGAAATTACACCGCCTTATAGAATAGTAGTGTTTTCTCATGAGATCGGTTTGGCTAAAAACCCTGCTACAATGAGTCAAGTTACCTTTAAATGAGAATCAGTATTTTGAGACTGAATCGTTATGTTTTATTTACATTGCACAGAATGAAACATTATGGCTAATTTGTGGCTAATTTGTATATTTTCATACGATCTGCTTACACATTGCTGATCAATAGATTTAGCCATGGAACTTAATGATTTTTTTCTAAAAATCGTCTTTCCATACAAATCACATTTTATGAATTCTTACGAAATCGTAAAATAGTTACATTTTCTCATGAGATCGGGTTGGCTAGAAACCACGCTACCATGTTCCAAAACACAGTTACCATCTTAACTCTGACTTTCCCGGTAATATCAGACTAAACACATTAATAAATGAAGTATTTGCGTTGCGCAGAATGAAAAGTTTTGCAAAATTTGTGGCTAAAATTTGTATAATCTCATTTGTACCTTTTCATATGATCTGCTTACACCTCACTGACATTTAGATTTAGGGGTGGACCTTTATTCGTATGTTATTTTCTAAAAATCATAAATTTCCATACAAATCACATTGTAAAAAATAATTCGAAATCACCACCTCGTAAAATAGTTACTTTGTAATTCGTACAAATTTTTATTTTATCTCATTTGTATGTTTTGAGATGCTTGATTTGCGCCCCACTGACAGTTAGGTTTAAGGGTATACCTTAATTCTTACGTTTCCCTAAAAACTGGACATTTCTGTACGGATCACATTCATACAAAATTGCCACCTCGTAAAATAGTCACGTTTACAGTTGGTTCTAGATTGGTTGGCTAGAACCCTTGCTTTCATGAATGAAATTAACTTTAAATGAGAAATAGTATTCAGCGACGGAGGCGTTACACTATGTTTGTGTTGCACAAAATGAAATGTTTTAGTGAATTTGTGGCTAATTCGTGGAAATTTATCCAACCTCATTTGTATGTTTTCTAACGATCTGCTTGTGCCCCACTGATGGTTAGGTTTAGGTGTGGACCTTCATGCTTACTTTTCCCTGATAAGCATACCGTTCTGTACAAATCACATTGTACGAATTCATGCAAAAATGGCACCTCGTAAAATAGTCACGTTTTATTATGAGATCGGGTTGTCCATACTACCATGATTCAAAACACAGCAAACAACTTAACTCTGAATGTTTAGCTTCTTATAAATTCATATGAAATTTGTATGAATAATTCTAATTTGTTACTAATTCATACAACTTTGTACAATCTCATGCGTACAATCTGCTTACTGATGGTTAGGTTTGGGGTGGACCTTCATTCTTACTTTTTTCCCTAAAACTCTTACATTTTAATACAAATCACATCCTACAATTTCAAACAAAATTGCCACCTTGTAAAATTATTCATGTTTTCTCTCTAGATCGGGTTGGCTAGAAAATACGCTATCATGTTCCAAAACACAGCTACCAGCTTAACTCTGACTTCCCAGGCAACATCAGACTAAAAACAAAGTTTGAATGAAGTGACCTTTAAATGAGAAATAGTATTCACAGACTGAGGCGCTGCGTTGTATTTGCGTGGCACGGAATGAAACCCCACGCGACTCCTGGGAAAAATGTCAGTGCCTTTGGATTTAAATAAATAGTGCAGGTTTCAGGCCCCTTCTATTTTGAGCCTTTTAATATAAGAGGAGTTTTCCGTTAGTGAATCCAAGTTTCTAACAAACCAGCATGCCATGGGTCCCGATGGAAATAAAGGATATCTTTGGTTGAGAGCTTGCCTAAGTTCCTAGCGTCTGGAGAAAAAAAAAATGCTTCAGAGCAATGAAATAGAGGAAATGGATTTCTCAATGGGGAATATAAGTGCTGTAACTTCTTCTACTAAACAATGAACATAGTTCTTTCCATCTCTTGTGTGTACTAAGATTTGGGAGAGTAAAGCTGTTATCCTGCAGCTGTGGCATCCTTCAAAGAACTGAAACAAATCCCAAGAAATAACCGTGGATTCCCGCTTACTTCGATTCAATTGGACTAAGCTCCTGTTGGCATTTTCTCCTACTCTTTATCTCAGTGTAGTCCCATTTGGATAATGTCTAACCAATAGTGCTGAAGTGATAAACATTGGATGACACTTAACTGGGCAATTGCGGTTTTCCAAAAGAATAGAATGGCATTCTTTGTCGAGAACTGACTTGCTAATTTTGCTATTCAAACTAGCCAGGCACTCGTAAAATTAACTCTAATTCTCCTAACAGTTGATCCCTTTGCTGTATTATTTATGCGAACTGCATATTTTAGGATGGTGCGTCATGACTTAAAGTAAAGTAAAATGTTGAGAAAACCTTATGTGACACATTAGTCCGGATCCAACTGTTGCCATCCACAGAGAAAAGGTTCATTTTAATGACTCTAAAAATGTCATGTGGTGCAACTTATTTACCAGTGTTAATTTTGACAGCAAATTTTGATTTAGTTTTAGTCATAGTCTTTTGACTAAAATGCCATTTAGTTTTAGTCATGTTTTAGTCATCTGAATTGTTTTTAGTTTTAGCCTATTTTTAGTCGACTAAATCTACAGTAAATTTAGTCGGCTAAAATCTAATGGGTTTAGTTACAGTGTAATGCATTTATTAAGCATTTCTCTAAAATTTCCAAACTCATTATATAGGTTTGATATTAAGGTTTTATCATGATAGACACCGATTTAACTGCAGTTACACACAACATGCCTTTATGTTAAAATTAAATAAAACCACTTCTCATAAAGAACAAGAACATGGTCTTCTTTTTAATGAAATACCAAT
>NW_015557089.1:638033-663713 GCF_001515605.1 Sinocyclocheilus anshuiensis | reverse complement strand
TTCATTCTTTCAAGCAGACATATTTATTTCTATAAATAAATTTAGATTAATCTTTAGGGCTACTAAAGTTTTTTAGCTTATGTCCCGCCGGTTCATATGTACGCATCTAATATCCTAACTATGCAGCAGATTCGTTCTGAATGAATCTCTTCCCAAATCGCCCCTCCCTAACATTTTAGTCTCGTTTTTATTCGTTGACGAAAATGTCAATACATTTTTGTTATAGTTTTTGTCATTCAAAAAGAGTTTTAGTTCGTTATCGTCTCATTGTCATCGGTGAAAAAAATCTCGTTGACAAAAATTATGATAAATTATTCGTCAACGAAATTAACACTGTTATTTACACCTTGAGTGTACACATCTTAATCATTATTTTCAAAAAGGTTTTTAAATATATCTTTTTTTTCAAGATAAAAGTATTTTCACAAATACCATGAATTATTAATTAATAAATTATCATTAAGTTTTTTTGGGGGTCACACCACATGACATCAACAATCTAAACTATCCTTGCCTTGTCATACAAACAAAAATATCAAAAAAATATTGGATATTCTAAATGAGTTATCGACCTTGACAAACGTACTCGGTTACAAACGTAACCTCGGTTCCCTTAGATACGGGAACGAGTACTGCGTCTGCTAAGACGCTATGGGTAAATCTTCTTTTTCTTCGATGACTGAAGCCTTTTTCAATAACGCAGTGTAACTGCACGACCATTGGTTCGTGCAGCAAATTAAAGTGGAGCTAAACGAGCCTATGGTAATGTAGCCCGCCAGAGCCCGCCAAAATGGGCGGGGCCATCTGGCTATATAAGTGGGCATGTCGCCATAAGATTCTCAGGTTACTTCGACTGAAGCGATGACTGAGTCATGCAGCTGCATAGCATGGCTAGTTGCGCAGTACTCATTCCCGTATCTCAGGAAACCAAGGTTACGCTTGTAACCGAGTACATTCCGTATCGATACTTCACTCATACTGCGTCTGCTAAGACAGTATGTGGAACAGTACAATCCCGCCGTGCTATGCTTAGAGGGACTGCTCATACTTGCCGGGTCATATGATGCGATTTCAATTTTTCCTTTCTCTTTGGAGTGTTACAAGCTCTTGGTGCATAAAGAAGATCTGTAAAGTTGCAAAGACTAAAATAGCTGGCCAATCACAGCACACCTCGCTTTTTCAGACCGATGAGCTTTGTAAAAATTGATGCGTTTCAGAAAAGCAGGGCATAGAGGAGAAACAATAATGTACAGTATGTGGAAAATAATGTGTTTTTTGAACCTTAAACTGCATAAACATTTCATTACACCAAATACACAAAATAATGTTCTTTTTAGCAGCATCATATGACCCCTTTAAGCAGCATAAGGGCCCCAGAGGGACAAGTAATTTTGCAGGGAAGCCCCGCAGGAGGCAATAGGGCTAAACTCACAGAGGTCAGCCCAGCCATAAGTAAACGTTCCAAGAAGAAAACCCCTACAGCCTCAGTACTTGGTGAGGGCCAAGAGCACAGGCAGGCAAAGCCTAAGTACTGTTTTTTCCCTAAGGCACGACTGAGCCCATTATGCAGAAAGGACCCAGGCCTGTAAGGTTGGGACGTCCAGATTATAGAACCTGGCAAATGTGGAGGGCGAGGCCCAGCCGGCCGCTGCACAGATCTCTGCAATGGACACACCGCTAGACCAAACCCAAGACGAGGCCATGCCTCTAGTCGAATGGGCTCCACACACAAAACGAACCAGCAAAGACCAGAGAGAAATGAGCACAATATAAAGGGAGCAGAGCACACGAGGATCAGGTGAACACAACTGGACAAACAAGGACTAAACAAGGGGGCGTGGTGATTGAAAATGAGGAGGCAGGACAAGAGGAGCGCATGGCCAACACAAACAAAGACACAGCCATGTGCTCAGGCACAAAATAAACAAAGACACATTAAACATAGACAGGACAGACAAGACTGTCAGGGCAGGATCCTGACAGAGGTAGGACCCACATAAATATTGGAGCAGCTTTCCAGCCGTGGAGATAACTTAAGGAGCGGGAAGGCCTGACTGGACACAGAGGTTGCGTTGTTTCTTCTTAATAGGCGAGTTACGTTGATTTTTACATTGAATTACCATAGTAACACGCATCGCTTTCACTTATTGATGACTTCATACCCTCGGCCAACAGGCATAGCAAATGGCACCATCGTCGCTGCCAGGGTTGTGTACGTACGTGTGGGGCGGAGTTGCAAGACGTAGGACCGCGTAAATATTGGAGCAGCTTTCCAGCAGTGGAGAAACTCAAGGAGCGGAAGGGAATCAGACGCCAAGATTACTTTGTTTCTTCTTAATAGGTGAGTTATGTTGATTTTGCTTTTTCACACAACTTTTCTGTGTTGGCTTTTTGCTTGAATATGTCGGCAGGCATAGCAGATTCCGCCATCGTCGGTGCCAGTGTTGTGTACGTATGTGTGGGGCAGAGTTATCAAAATAGGGGCGTGGTCCTGTTGGGGTATGGGTGTGTTTGTTTTGGTGCTTTCAAATATCAACATTGTTTGGCAAAATTCACTTAGTGCACCTTTAAAGCTGTGGTGAGTCAGCTTACATTGTTCTTGATACAAAAGTTAGTCTCTACAACACAGTGGATATCATTTATTGGATGTCATTATAAAATTAATCAAAGAAAACCTGTCACAATCACATAATCACACTCTCTCTGTTTAAATCTAGATTAAAGACTCATCTCTTTGGCCAGGCATTCAAATAATGCATCTCATAATCTTGGACAGCAGTTATATCTGATCAAATGTGCATTATTATTTTTTAGCTTGGGTTAAACATTAATTTTACTTGGTTGGAACAGCAGCTATGCTAATTATATCTCTATTTGTTTCTCTGTTTTTGTAACTAGGATTTACACAAGCTTCAGTCTGGATCCAGAACACCTGAGAAGAGATGATGCCAACCCCTCAGAGGACCTCAGATGATGCCAACCCTGAAACAACATACAGAACTACCACATTTTGCTATAAGTTTGATTGCATCATATAATAATTGCTGTTAATAGTGTTCATCGTATGTTTGATTACGTCTTTAATTAATTTTTCCGTACATTTCTGCCATATGAACATAAACTGACAGTCACCACTGATAAGCTACTACTAAATATTGTATAAACGTAATTTTCTGTAAAGTTGCTTTGCAACGATTTGTAATGTAAAAAGCGCCATACAAATAAACTTGAATTTAATTTAATTGAATATGGGTTCAATCAATCAATCAATCAATACAAATTTTATTTGTCATACATTAACATACAGGTTTAAACAACATTACATTTTTTCATTATAACTGGATAAAAAAAACCTCACAGCAATAACACACTTGTCTATATACTTTCAATGTCCCATAAGGCCTACTTAATAAGGCCTATATATATGTTATATATAATTATATATAATAATAATAAGTTATAAGTTAAATATATACAGTAGATAAATGAAAACTGAATATGCTTCTTTGTCTTTATACAAAAAAATAAATAATAATATTGTTTCTTTTGATAATGGTATGAAACATGACCTGGACATGTTGTAACATGATACAACACTATATTGCTGCCTGTCACGTTTGTTACATTAACACAATATTTCTCTGCACTGACTTTTATTTCTTTTGTTTTATAGCAAAACATGTACAGTCTCATGCTAGCATGCATCCTAGTTTATTGCTGTCAGTCAACATGTATTTAACAACCCTCATTGTTTTTTTTTTTTTTGTGCTAGCTAAAATTGTCATTTAATAATTATAAAAGAATATTATGAGTAAAATAGGTTCGATTTAGCTATCTTACTGTTAGCTTGTAGCTTAGCCTATACTCCAGTCAAGTAGTTCCCCTTCACTCCAAAAGCCAAACAAGTAAGAATGAAATGGAGGAAGACACAACATTACCTCAGAAAAACATTTGATAAGCGATAAACATTGACCTTTTCAGGAGGAATGCAGTCCTTAGGCAAGGTTAACAGATGGGAAAAGTATTTAATTCAAATTCCATCTGTTTCAGTGTTTACGACAGTCATCCCTCCTTCACCTCAGCCGCTCACTCATTCTCTATTCCGCCTCAAATCAGCCGTAACATCCCCATTGTGTTTTAATTTCCTTTAAAGCCCTTAACCTGCTTCTAAATGTGTTATAAATAATTGATCAGCCCAAGGGAAACTATGCTAAGTGCACACATGGGAGCCGGGTCAATAAATCCAGTGGCCAACAATGCGGTTGCGTGATTCACGACATGGCGAGTAAAATATGAAGTGGCAAGTTGCTGACCACAGGGATACGCCACCCAAGGGATTGAGGAACACTCCCATCTAATGAACCTTCAGGCCTCAGAAAGACAACATGTGTTGTACATTTTGCTGCCATTTTGAAAGCGTGTCTGATCTTTTCTGGGAAAGTTAGTCCTGTCCGAATATAGCTTATGCATGCATTTATTCTGTCATCTCTGTATATTATTACCAACCACGTGAAATATGCCATGCAAATTTGCATACACAGCCCACGACTGGCCAAAAATAGCCTGTTTGAATTGCATAATGTTGCGGCCAATCATTAAGCTGCCTCTTGGATGTGGAAGCAGGTTGGGATGCTTTAAAAAGCCGCTGGAGAACAATGGAAGGCCGGCGCTTCTCATCAAAAGCCTGAATAGCGAGAGGAAAATAATCACCTTTATTAACACAGTGTTTTCATTTCTAGGGAGTCTTTAATGAGGTCGGCAAAATTTTCGTACAACACCTCCTGGGCTTCATTCAGGTAGCACATTCCACCGAGTTTTCGCTGTGTTGACTAAGCCTAGGCAATTGTATTTTTCTTTCTCTCCTGTATTTTGTTTGTAGACCAACTCATTCATCCATGTCTCTAATATATATTTCTGAAGAAAACATAAATAGTATTTATTGGATCATGTGAATAATTGCTATCATGGTGCTGGCAGTATTCTTGAAGGTTGCTAGGGCGTTACAATGCAGTTGCATACAGTGGTTTGCTATGCAGTTGCTAGGGTGTTCTAGGTGGTTGCTATGCAACATACAAGGTGTTGTGGATGGTTGCTATGCAGTTGTTAAGATATTCTACATAGTAGAATTTCTGTTCAGTTGCTAGGGTGTTCTGGGTGGTTGTCAGGGTGTTACTAGGCAGTTGCATACAACAGGCTGCTATACCATTGCTAGGGTGTTCTAGGTGGTTGCTATGTGATTGCTATGCAGCATTCAAAGTGTTCTGGGTGGTTTTTATGCTTTTGCCAAGGTGTTCTGAGAAGTTTTTTATAGGTTGTTATGCAATTCCTGTGTCCTGTGTGGCTCTTAACGAGGTGTTAGCAGGAGCTATTCAGCTGCTATGATGTTCTGGGTGGTTGTTAGGGCGTTACTATGCAATTGCTAAGGTGTTCTAGGTGGTTGCTATGCAATTGCTAAGGTGTTCTGAGTAGTAGAGTTTCTATTCAGTTGCTAGGGTGTTCTGAGTGGTTGCTAGGCCGTTACTATCCATTGGCATAATGCATTGCTATGCAATTGCTAGGGTGTTCTAGGTGGTTGCTGTGCAGTTGCTAGGGTGTTCTAGGTGGTTGCTTTGCAGATGCTAAGGTGTTCTGAGTAGTAGAGTTTCTGTTCAGTTGCTAGGGTGTTCTAGGTGGTTTCTATGCAGTTGCTAAGGTGTTATGAGTAGTAGAGTTTCTATTCAGTTGCTAGGTTGTATGCAGTTGCATACAACATATTGCTATGCAGTTGCTAATGTGTTCTAGGTGGTTGCTATATGATTACTATGCAACGTACAACATGTTCTGGGTGGTTGTTATGCTGTTGCCAAGGTTTTAGCAGTAACTATTCAGCTGCTATGGTGTTCTGGGTGGCTGCTAGGGTGTTACTATGCAGTTGCATACAATGGGTTGCTATGCAATTGCAAGGGTGTTCTAGGTGGTTGCTATGCAATTGTTAAGGTGTTCTGAGTTGTTGAGTTTCTATTCAGTTGCTAGGGTGCTCTGGGTGGTTGCTAGGGCATTACTATCAATTTCCATACAATGGGTTGCTAGCCAGTTGCAAGCTGCTATGCAGTTGATAAGGTGCTTTTTGGGTGGTTTCTAGGGCATTGTTATGTGGTTGCTGTAGTGTTCTGAGTGGAAGAAGTTGCTATGCAATTGCTAGGGTGTGGTAGGTTACTAAAGGGTTGCTTACTGGTCTGCAACCAAAAAGGGGGGAAAAATCCCACATCTCTATTTATTTTCACCCATTTTATAAAATCCAACAAGCAAATATCGTAGGTATGATTATTTAGAAATCAAATAGCAGTCCTCGTTTTAATAAGCCAGATGTTTTTTGTTCTTAATACAAACTGCTAACATTAAGTATGAGTAATAGCAATAGTAAGTCTTGTCTAGCTGTATTAAAACAAAACGCTCAAATCCTACCAATCTTAATCTCATGAAATCCTGTTTTTTTGTTGTTATTTTTATATTATTTTAATATAAAATGTCCTTGCTGCCTCACACCTTATCTCCTTATTCTGACAGATATTCAGCAAACCACTCGGCAGACAGTATTTTACAACAGTATGACAGCCTCAATACACACTGGCATGTCACAGACTGCACAAATGCCATCATCTCAAACAGCAGTGATGGAATAACTCAATTCTCTTGCCTAAAACACTTAAAAAAAGGCAACACAAATCCGTCATGCTTCTCTTAACGTTTAATTTAACCTTTAAGGCAGTGCTACATACATTATATTTCTGCCCCATGGGTTTGTGGGTAATCCCTAAACAAGCCATGTTTGCAGCCAACTGCTTCTGATTGGACAAAACAATCCTTATCAGACAAGTAACAGCACTTCCCTTATGTTTACTTTATGTGCAAAGTCTGCTCGTTAAAACATGCCCTTATAGTCATGAAAATATGAATTATATGAGGTGGATATATGTTGCATTTGTGTCTGTGTGTCCAAAGGTTGCAACTCAATGCCTAATAAATGCAGTTTTAAATAGACAAACTGGGTTTAGATTTAGTCCAGGGCTGTCCAAACTCGGTCCTGGAGGGCCGGTGTCCTGCAGAGTTTAGCTCCAACTTGCCTCAACACACCTGACTGGAAGTTTCTATGCCTAGTAAGAGCTTGATTAGCTGGTTCAGGTGTGTTTGATTAGGGTTGGAGCTAAACTCTGCAGGACACCGGTCCTCCAGGACCGAGTTTGGACAGCCCTGATTTAGTCACATTTCAGGGGTATGAGAGTGTTTAAAAATGTTAAAAACAGCCAGGAAAGTACAGTCTACTGGAATTTCACTCTCTAGTCAATGCCGGCCCTCCCCATACGCAAAGTATGCATGTTACGTAGGGTCCTGTATGATTAATAGAATAGGGTGCTGTATGATTAATAGAATAGGGTGCTGTATGATTAATAGAATTTTAATTTCATTTTCGATTTTGCCGTATTTCCGCTCCTTTCCTTTAAATCGGTGCGCCGTCACCCTTCCTATGTAACATCCAAATCAAATCAATACTAAAAAAGAGTTAAAAGCGTATTGAGCTGTGAAAGAGAAACACAGACAAGTATAGCTACTTTGGGCTTCGGTCATGCACATAAACAGACAAATACACACAAAAATATGTCTTACTAAGTTTTCACTTAAACACAGTCAGTACTGTCTTAAGTGAACCAACAGTTGGGAAAGTAATTGAATGCTTGTCAGTGTATTAGAGCTGTTAGTCTTAAAGTGACAGCAGCCAATAAACATGACAGCAGTGATGCTACATTTAATGGTAATCAAACAACAAAAGAAATGAGAGAATCATTCACTGCTTATTGTATTGACTTTAATAAGAATCAGTTAATATTTAATCCATATGGTGAAGAGTATGCAGTGTTTTATTTTTACAATTGATCATTTAATTTCTATATAGTAAGATATTGTATTTAGTAGGCTAAATTGTGTATTTAATTTATATCTTTTTTCTATTGTATTTGCCCTATTGCTTGTAATGTTCTTTACTTTTTTTATTGTATTACTGTCTTTTTATCAACACACAGTTTTTTGTTGACAGTGAAACTGCTCTTAAAGAACTGTTTTTCTGACAGAACATTATCCGTACATTTTACAGACATTTCCGATAAACCTAAAACACAACTCAATGAAATGCAAAATACAGGTAAAACAGCAGTAAAAAATCGGAAACTGAAAATGTCTCATATTATTTACAGTACATTGCGCCCTATTTTTTATGGATGTTTTTACAGTGCAGATTAAGGGTTTGAGGGTCATTCTGGGACAAGGTTTTGCTTAGGTTGTGAGCTGTCATCAGTCCGCCATTGTTTCACCACCGGAGCAGATGTAGACAAGAATGACTCCTAAGCGATTGAGGTGTTCTGTTTTTGGATGTAATAATGAACATAGCAGTCGTCATTTACTCCTCACATCTGAGCCGCTGAACTTGCAGTGGATTACATTGTTTCTGAAGGGAATGCGCCCCCGATCTACATAAACGCATCTATGTTCGCGCGAATCATTCGTGATCCAGCCTCATCTACAGAAGAAGTGAGTATAATGTTTTGTAATGAATCTTTGCAAATCGCCTTTCCTAATAATGTGCTAATTAGCAAGTTTCACGATGAATGCGGCTAAAGTAAACAGTCTCTCAGAGAGCAGCTTGGAAGAGAGGGGCGGGGTCAGCAGAGCTCATTAACATTTAAAGGAAAATGCTACAAAAACGGCTTGATCTGAAAAGAGCTGTTTTTGTCAGGGTAAAAAAGGTGTTTTTTACACTACCATTGAGCAATTTTAACCAAACTATGTTACAGACTTATTAATTAAGACCCTAAATAATCATATCAACTTGTGGAAAATGGGCATCCTATGACCCCTTTAACTATTTTGGATTTTGTTGAATTTTGTATGAATGCATACAATTTCATTTGTATGTTGTTGTATGGCCTGCTTATGAATCAAATTAATTCATACACAATTGCCAATTCGTAAAATACTTGCATTTTCTCACGAGCTCAAGTTGAATTAGCCAATCAGAATCAAGTATTCCAGGCGAAAGTGTCATAGAGTTAAAAGTACCATTCAGTACCATTCAGCAAACAGTTGCCAGAAAATAACACCCTCTTTCCTCTCAGCATTCAAACAGCCTCTTAAGTCAAACATAAAATTCCATGTCAGTCTGGATTCCAGTGCTATAAATGTGTAAAATAATAACTATTCTCCTTCATAAATCTGTAAATTCCTTGTAGCCTGTTATGAAACATACATAAGTCCTTAATAACCTCTCAAAGGCTTTGTGGTTTAAGCATAATTTGACAGTAAGATGGCATATTAGGATTTCTTCTTTAATGCACTAAATGTCAAGATCGTTCACTGAAACTGCTAGTTGTCTATTATTGAAAATCACTCTCAGTCATGTGCTGCTTCAGACCTACGGCCCGCTTGATATTTGAGATTGGTTCTATTCCGAGTGTGGAGACAGAGACACTGCACGTAAGATGCGATGAGGGAGATTTAGACTTGACTGAGAACCAGAAAACCCACACAATTTTTTTTTCTTTGTTCTTCAACTATAAAGAGTAGACCTATGATTTTTAGTAAGAACTTCATCATGCCATTATTATAATAAATATTGCAGGTTTAAAACTAGGCACATCTAAAAGTAATCATAAATAATCAATGAAATTAACTGCCCCTCAAAGAAATCGACTGCCCCTCAAGTTCATTCATTCATTCATTCATTCATTCATTCATTCATTCATTCATTCATTCAGTGTCAAGGTTATTACAGTTAAATAAACTACAACCATAAAATAACCTTTCATTACTTGAAATAAAATAAACTTCATCTGAAATATATTAAAATATATAAAAAAGTTCAACATCATATTTCAGCTAGTTATCAAGGCAACATTTCTCATTTTCATTTAGTTTAACCTAAAACTAAATAAATAATAATTAATTAATTACTAATAGTAAACATATATACATAAAATAGTATATCAGTGATACTAAAATAAGACTGGTGTCATTTATAATGCATTAGTTCATGCTTAATTAATTATTGATTAATTATGATTAATTCATGCTGCATTAGTCATATGACTCAAAAAGTGTGACATTGTGGCCAATTGAATACAAATATTATTATTAATAAAAATGATAGTTATTATGAACAATTTTGATCAAAATATATATTTTTAAATAAATCATAATAATGACAAATAATTGAATAATTTAAATATAAGTTCCACCTCTAAATCGATTGGTGATTTATGTGTGATAGAAATTAATTTTTTTTTTAGGGAGAAAAAAATAAATCTATGATTCATGTACATAAGTGGACTTAGTCAGTGGAAAAATAATACAAACTGTAGCAAAAAGTGCCTTTAAAAAAGTCTCATAGTTTAGAAATTCCTTCTAAATTTGTAGGTTTGTGTTTTTTTCTGTCCGCTGCTGTTTTTCTGTCTACTTCACAAGGTAAGATATAAAGGACTGTTGCTGACAGATCTTCACTCTGATGTTTAAAATAAGACATCGGGGGAGGTTAAACGTGTCTATCATGAGACATCAGACTTTATATGTTCTGAGCACAGTTTTATGACAATGTGCTGACACAGTAATGCCTTTGTCATGATACAAAAGATGAAAATAACTTTCACATGCCCTTGTTCTGTTCCAAAACACTCTATGCAAGTATGTGAACGCAGACGTTACTAGCATGCTTGATTGCAAGTTAGAAAGCAAAGCAAGTATTTTACATTTTCAGCACTGCCAAAAAAAAAGTTAGCATAAACTGTCTTATGTTGTCTTCTACCATCAGTTTTCTCTTTCAGGTCAACTACTGTCAACATTTTGAAGAAAATACTGCTTAGCAAGGTATGCTAGTCAATGCGCTACTAGCTAGCTACCTAAATCATAATATTACCACTATAGTAATGCAAGAATGAACGTTACATTTCAAAGTGTGTAATTTCTAAACCTAGCATTGAAAAAATATCATGGTTTATCTTTAAAAACATGGTAATACCATTGTAATTTTGTGAATGACATGATAGGAAAACAAGGTACACCTTGTTAGGTATATGAATGTCACCTGATGTTTATGTGTGTACGTGTGTGTCTGTTTTAATTTGGCTAGGCTAAATCTCGACACACAAGAGTAATTTCTCACCTGACATTAACTGGACGACCGACTGACTCAGTAAATTCAGATCTGGGTAATAAGCCACCTAATGAGCCTGTAATTAAACCCAGCATACTCAACAAGGCTGAGGAAAATTGTCAACCTCAATGTTTTAAAAGTTCAATCATCTTAAAGGGGTAGTGCAACAATATCAATAATTCTGTCATTTAGGCTGCTCACTCGTCAAAACCCATTTTACTCTTTCAACTCATAGGGCCTTATTTTAACGATCTAAGCGCATGGTCTAAAGCGCACAGCGCAGGTGCACTTAGGGCGTGTCCAAATCCACTTTTGCTAGTTTAACGACGGGAAAAACGGTCGGCGCGCCCAGGAGCATGGTCTAAAAGGGTTGTCCCTATTCTCTTAATGAGTAATGGGTGTGTTTTGGGCATAACGTGCAATAAACCAATCAGAGTCTCATCTCCCATTACCTTTAAGAGCCAGTTGTGCTCGTGCCATGGCGGACAGCAGAGCTCATTAACATTTAAAGTAAAATGCTACAAAAACGGCTTGATCTGAAAAGAGCTGTTTTTGTCAGGGTAAAAAAGGTGTTTTTTACACTACCATTGAGCAATTTTAACCAAACTATGTTACAGACTTATTAATTAAGACCCTAAATAATCATATCAACTTGTGGAAAATGGGCATCCTATGACCCCTTTAACTATTTTGGATTTTGTTGAATTTTGTATGAATGCATACAATTTCATTTGTATGTTGTTGTATGGCCTGCTTATGAATCAAATTAATTCATACACAATTGCCAATTCGTAAAATACTTGCATTTTCTCACGAGCTCAAGTTGAATTAGCCAATCAGAATCAAGTATTCCAGGCGAAAGTGTCATAGAGTTAAAAGTACCATTCAGTACCATTCAGCAAACAGTTGCCAGAAAATAACACCCTCTTTCCTCTCAGCATTCAAACAGCCTCTTAAGTCAAACATAAAATTCCATGTCAGTCTGGATTCCAGTGCTATAAATGTGTAAAATAATAACTATTCTCCTTCATAAATCTGTAAATTCCTTGTAGCCTGTTATGAAACATACATAAGTCCTTAATAACCTCTCAAAGGCTTTGTGGTTTAAGCATAATTTGACAGTAAGATGGCATATTAGGATTTCTTCTTTAATGCACTAAATGTCAAGATCGTTCACTGAAACTGCTAGTTGTCTATTATTGAAAATCACTCTCAGTCATGTGCTGCTTCAGACCTACGGCCCGCTTGATATTTGAGATTGGTTCTATTCCGAGTGTGGAGACAGAGACACTGCACGTAAGATGCGATGAGGGAGATTTAGACTTGACTGAGAACCAGAAAACCCACACAATTTTTTTTTCTTTGTTCTTCAACTATAAAGAGTAGACCTATGATTTTTAGTAAGAACTTCATCATGCCATTATTATAATAAATATTGCAGGTTTAAAACTAGGCACATCTAAAAGTAATCATAAATAATCAATGAAATTAACTGCCCCTCAAAGAAATCGACTGCCCCTCAAGTTCATTCATTCATTCATTCATTCATTCAGTGTCAAGGTTATTACAGTTAAATAAACTACAACCATAAAATAACCTTTCATTACTTGAAATAAAATAAACTTCATCTGAAATATATTAAAATATATAAAAAAGTTCAACATCATATTTCAGCTAGTTATCAAGGCAACATTTCTCATTTTCATTTAGTTTAACCTAAAACTAAATAAATAATAATTAATTAATTACTAATAGTAAACATATATACATAAAATAGTATATCAGTGATACTAAAATAAGACTGGTGTCATTTATAATGCATTAGTTCATGCTTAATTAATTATTGATTAATTATGATTAATTCATGCTGCATTAGTCATATGACTCAAAAAGTGTGACATTGTGGCCAATTGAATACAAATATTATTATTAATAAAAATGATAGTTATTATGAACAATTTTGATCAAAATATATATTTTTAAATAAATCATAATAATGACAAATAATTGAATAATTTAAATATAAGTTCCACCTCTAAATCGATTGGTGATTTATGTGTGATAGAAATTAATTTTTTTTTTAGGGAGAAAAAAATAAATCTATGATTCATGTACATAAGTGGACTTAGTCAGTGGAAAAATAATACAAACTGTAGCAAAAAGTGCCTTTAAAAAAGTCTCATAGTTTAGAAATTCCTTCTAAATTTGTAGGTTTGTGTTTTTTTCTGTCCGCTGCTGTTTTTCTGTCTACTTCACAAGGTAAGATATAAAGGACTGTTGCTGACAGATCTTCACTCTGATGTTTAAAATAAGACATCGGGGGAGGTTAAACGTGTCTATCATGAGACATCAGACTTTATATGTTCTGAGCACAGTTTTATGACAATGTGCTGACACAGTAATGCCTTTGTCATGATACAAAAGATGAAAATAACTTTCACATGCCCTTGAAAACACTCTAAACACTCTATGCAAGTATGTGAACGCAGACGTTACTAGCATGCTTGATTGCAAGTTAGAAAGTATTTTACAGCAAGTATGTGAACGCAGACGTTACTAGCATGCTTGATTGCAAGTTAGAAAGCAAAGCAAGTATTTTACATTTTCAGCACTGCCAAAAAAAAAGTTAGCATAAACTGTCTTATGTTGTCTTCTACCATCAGTTTTCTCTTTCAGGTCAACTACTGTCAACATTTTGAAGAAAATACTGCTTAGCAAGAGTCAATGCTCAATGCGCTACTAGCTAGCTACCTAAATCATAATATTACCACTATAGTAATGCAAGAATACATTTCAAATTTCAAAGTGTGTAATTTCTAAACCTAGCATTGAAAAAATATCATGGTTTATCTTTAAAAACATGGTAATACCATTGTAATTTTGTGAATGACATGATAGGAAAACAAGGTACACCTTGTTAGGTATATGAATGTCACCTGATGTTTATGTGTGTACGTGTGTGTCTGTTTTAATTTGGCTAGGCTAAATCTCGACACACAAGAGTAATTTCTCACCTGACATTAACTGGACGACCGACTGACTCAGTAAATTCAGATCTGGGTAATAAGCCACCTAATGAGCCTGTAATTAAACCCAGCATACTCAACAAGGCTGAGGAAAATTGTCAACCTCAATGTTTTAAAAGTTCAATCATCTTAAAGGGGTAGTGCAACAATATCAATAATTCTGTCATTTAGGCTGCTCACTCGTCAAAACCCATTTTACTCTTTCAACTCATAGGGCCTTATTTTAACGATCTAAGCGCATGGTCTAAAGCGCACAGCGCAGGTGCACTTAGGGCGTGTCCAAATCCACTTTTGCTAGTTTAACGACGGGAAAAACGGTCGGCGCGCCCAGGAGCATGGTCTAAAAGGGTTGTCCCTATTCTCTTAATGAGTAATGGGTGTGTTTTGGGCATAACGTGCAATAAACCAATCAGAGTCTCATCTCCCATTACCTTTAAGAGCCAGTTGTGCTCGTGCCATGGCGGATTTGCTATTTACACGGCGGAATTTGCAAGCGCAAAGACAGAACGCGTCTCCAGAGAAGAAACGGAGCTGTTCGTGCGCGAGCAAATAGGTAGCCTGATTCTGATACATGCAATGACTATCAATTAATACATGTAGGCATTTTTATATTTATGTAACCTACACAATAATAATATTTTACGTTGTAATCCTTTAATTTTTTATATTTGGAGTGCTTGTGTGCTGCTGTGCGTCCCTGTGTGTGTAATAAGCAGACTGTACGCGCGCTGTGGACCCATCTATACTAACGCGTTCTTTAAATAACAAAAAAACTACTGCGCCATTGACTTTAGACCAGGTTTTAGTTGGTCAATGGTGCAGTCTATTTTAGTTGCCTCAAAATAGCAACGTGCCAACAATGCGCCTGAACACACCTCGTTTTCAGACCAGCATGCCCATGTGCGCACAAATGGGAGCAAATGCATTTGCTATTTAAACAACGTGGCGCAGGACATGAAAGTGATTACTGTGCCGGGCTGAAACTAGCAAAAAACACTTGTGTCACGCCTGGTGCCGCATTGCGCCGGGTGTATGATAGAGCCCATACAGTTACAATTCATAGTGATTACAACCACTAAGCTCCAGAAAATGCTTAAAAGTAGTCCATACAACTTATTCCATAGTTTTCTGAAATCATACAGATTGTGGTGATGTGCTTATTGTGACGAGCAATCAGACATTCACAATTATTCACTGATAATACAACTTCAGACCTTCTAAACTATTCACTGATAAGAGACGTTACAAATATAATTTGTTTAGTTCAGACATTTTTAAAAATTTAACTAAAAACATTTTATGTGTTTTCAAAGAAAAAAATGGGTTTCAAAGTGTAAGTTATTGAAAACAATACTGTTATCGTCTCCATGTAAACTACAAAAATGCTAATTTGTTAATTTGTCGTTTTTGCGGATCAGTGTGAACAGAAACTTTTCAAAAACGAAAAGGACAAACTTTATCGTTTTAGTACATTGTTGTCGTGTAAATGCACCCTTAGTCACTGATGACTGAAAATTCTTCAAAATGTCCTGTTTTGAAAAATGACACCATACAGGTTTGGAACGGCATGGGGGTGAGTAAATAATAGGCAGTTTTTAGCTCTGAGTGTACTATCTCCTTAATGCTAAACCCAGAAAACAGAATGAAGCTGCTGAACTTACAAAAAGACTACAGAAAATTTGCATATTTGTTCATTTGTAGCATTTAAAAAGCTTCAGATATCTGTTTCTCAGTGTTGGGAATACCACTGGAACTGTTATTGATAACAAATCGTGATTTTTATATCTGTACCACCGCCAGCCAGGTGATCCGAGAACTGTTGGCTCTTATGCACCGTCTAATGTTGATCCAAATCACTGTGGTGGGTATAGTCAGTCTCTTTGTAGTTGTCTCTATGCTTGTTCTCCCTCCCATCTTTTTTCTCCTGCCAGACAACCCCTCTCCATCTCCCCTGCAATATTCTCACCTTCATTTATTTTTACGCTACAGTTTAAGCACCTGTAATTCGAGCCAGGAGACAGCTGCAAGTGCTGGCCGCCTTGTCCAAATACGTAGGGCCAAGTAAAATTAGCCAGTGCCTGCTATGCCGAAGAGACACCAGGGATTCATGTATTGGTCCTTGTGGGCAACCAAATCCCAAAAACTAATCCTAGATCAGATTTGACGTCACAGTGTAGTGGTGAAGATTTGGCAAGAGTTTAAAGTGACTGATTTGAGACCTGTCCTGAGACTTCTATGACCCAAGACCACACAGAAAGAAGAGGGTGTTATGGATGAAAGGCACCTGGTGTCATTTTCCACTGTCTGACATGCACACCACAAGGGGACGACTTGATTACATTATGGGGTGTGGTGGTCCGGTCTTATTTTTTCTTTCACATTAAAACCAAGCTAGACCTCCTGTTGGAACACCACAGATTGACGCCACAACTGCAATGCAAGCCTATGACAGACGGATGCTGCCCTCCAGGCATGTCTCGAAGTAACGTAATCATCTCTGCGGAGCACCTACCTTCATAATTCTACTTAATCTTACGGCACGGTGCCTTGTGGATTATTGGACAATTTGACAAGGTTTGCTTGCCAGTGATGAGTTTCTGGAAGAAATTTGAAAATGTAATTTTCAATATAGCAGAACAAAAGCCAGCTATAGAAACGAGTCTCTGAAGCAACAAGCCCAGCTTTTTTATGGAAGCCCAGCGATGTCCTTGCCCTGTCTAGGTTGTTACAATGCACATTCTCGGTTATTACATAACCTGCATGTTTCTTTTTAATCTTTCATGCACATGTTTGATGTTGTTTAAAAACAAAAATTCTAAGATCACACAAAAATCTCTTTGATATCTCAATTCGGTCCTGCAAATTAAATCAAAAGAAGATATTTTGAAGAATGTTTCAACTGTTTTTGCTCAGAAAATGTATTTCAAAGGGATCCAAAACACAGAACCCTGTTGATATTGGGGTGTCCAAGTCTGCTCATGGAGGACCACTTTCCTGCAGAGTTCCTGCTCAAATACACCTGCCTGGTGGTCCTAAAGAACTTGATTAGCAGGTTCAGGACAGGTGGACACCCCTGACTTTTTCTTGTATGATCAAAAAATACAATATTTTATGAAATATCGTATTTTGTGTTCTGCAAAAGAAAGATATAAATTTTGGAATGACATGAGATAAAAAATAGTGACAGCCTTTTCCCTTTTTTTGGGTAAACTCTCCGTTTAAGGGCCACAACATGCTCTATACAAGTACACAAACACAAATGCTTGCTAGCTATACAAACTCGATCAATTTTGAGTGTTGTCACCTTCTCAAATGTGTCAAGAAGGCTATGTAATGCAAGTTAAGCTGTGAGGGGCATTACGGTCAACTTTCAGGTCAACCATTGTCATGGCAGTGCAGAGATTTGAAAAAAAAAAAAACTAAACCCTGCTAACCTGTTGAAATTTATAGCTAGCTACCTGACTAATAATACATCTGGTTTAATGGCTAAGTCTGGTTAAATCTAAAGCTACCTCCCATGAGTACTGAGACTTCTAACTACCACAGTAACACAAGAACATGACCGTGAAATATGACCATTAGCACTTAAGTTAGCATATTTGCATATAATCTGTTTTTGGCCTTCTCCTGCATCTAAGGTTTGTTTCCTGACCAAAAGACCCCGATCTCACATCCTGTGTCTCCTATAGAGTTTCAGAACAAGATCCAAAGGGCTCACACTGTGTTCATATTTGTCAAGATTGGTCAAATTTGTCAAGACTCCAAATGATATTAGCCATGCTATCCAAATCAGCTCTTTACTATTACTGGTTTCAGTTCAAACATTCAGCAAAAAAATACCACTAAATTCTGAGATACCTGTCAAATATTTTTTGATGGCTGAACAATACATTTTCTTATGTGCCCACATTCACATTACACCTTACCTTACTTGTCCAGGTCCTGCATGAAAAGAACTCTACATCCCCTCCTGAACAGACAGCTGCTGTCCCCTGTATGTGAAGAGTGTGGTGTTGGGGTACCAGCTCTGAGTTCGTTTAATAATGTCATGTATCTGGTGCCACCCGCTTCACCTCATCTATGTGGGCCTGAGAGATAAAGCGGCATAGCATCTATCATGTTGCAGCTGATGTTTTGAAGCACACTAAAACGGAAATGTGACCACAAAGTTAATGAGCTTTAAAACTATTTTAATAGTTCCAGTAATCTCACAGTTTTTCACAGACAGGCGAGCTCAGAAAATGCCTCAGTCGTGGAGGATTATATCCCCCCCCTGGCTGGATGAACTGGCCATTCAGTGACCCAGAGGAGGAACAGCAGAGGAATGTTCTAGGAGTCGCTGGATGGGACAGGAGGGAGTGTGTTTTTATAGTTGGTGTTCTGCTGAAACTGCATACCTGCAGACTCTGTTTATGCGTTTTTGACTGATAGAGGGCAGGAACAGATATGTCCAATCTTGCAGTCTAATCAGCAAACATGGTAGCAGCCACAATCATTAGGTTTTCAAAGTAAGAATTTTATATTTTGCAGTAGGTAAATAGGGCATGTCTGTTAAACGAATACAGATTACTACATGGCACAGCTGTGGCCTAGCATTTAGCATTCACTAAAGGCCCAGGTATACTTAATTTTCCTTGTTCTGCTCCATCTAGCACATAGTTGAATGTGCCAGCCATTCAAAGTACACTCCATTGACCGTGAGCATGTATGTGTATGTGCTACCTAGTGGACCTTTTGTGTTTAAGTGCACTCGCATATGCACTAGTGCCAATAGATGCTGTGCACAGACATTAGCAGAATGTGCTGATGATGAAAATGATGTCACATGGCCTGTCGGCAAGCCAGAGCAAAATATGGACAATGATGTATAGTTTCGTCTTAAACCTATGCTTTATTCCAGATGCCCTAATTTGTGTCTGGTTACGGTTGGGACTTTGTCAGCCTGTTACGTACAAAGTAGCAACAACGGGACACTGAGCTATGATGATCATACGGGTTTTGCTGGTTTGAACTTTGCTCAAAACTATTCCTAATCGTGCTCTCCAGCTCATTTTCTGGAAATCTTATGAGCATAGGGAAAAGGGCTAAATGGCAGAAATGTTAAATTGTTTTCTAGATGTCAGAGCCATGGCCTAGTGGTTGACACACTTACTTCAACACACTGAGCCTTATATGGGCTACACTGGTTTAAATTTGGCTCGCAGCTAATCTTAATCATGTTATCCAGCTAGTTTAATGTAAATACACAATTATAAAAAAAAAAAAAACAATTTCTAGATGTCAGAGTAATGGCCTAGACATTAGTGCACACATTGACCTCATATGGACTACATTGGTTTGAATTTGGCTTGCAACAATTTCTAATCCCATTCCCCATCTCATTTCCTGTCTCTTCTCTAATGTACCTGGAAATACTGATGATTTACTAGATTTCAAAGTCGCCAAAGAGCTAACACACATATTTTGATACACTGAGCTAATGTGCTCATGCAGGCTACACAGGTTCGAATTTGGCTCACAACGATTCCTATTCATGTGTCTCCAGCTCCAAGCATGTGAAAAAAAGTCTACAAGGATAAAAGGCTAAAATGTTTTCTAAATGTTACAGCGGCAACCCAGCAGTTAGTGTACTTACTTTGACACACTGAGCCTCCTGTGGACTACATTGGTTTGAATTCAACTTGCAACTATTTCCAATCCCTGTTGCCTATTCTAATCTATTTCTGTTCCCTCAAAGACCAATGACTTGCTAGATGTCAGAGTGGCCTAGTGGTTAGCACAAACAGTATTTTGATACATGTGGTGACATACAGTACATGCACCGACATACTCTGCTGTGGTGCTAATGTGGGCTACATGAGCTTGAATCCTACTTGCAGCATTTCCTGACCCCGTTTCCCTCCTCACTTCTTGTCACTTTTTCTTGAAATGTACCTATAAATAAAAAAGGAAAAATTGTTTTCAATTTAATGCAGATATTTTTCCTCCCCAAGTGCATGATGGTCCTCTATTTCACCTCAGAGTCGCATGCACTCTGCTCATTAGCTCACACACAGGAGAAAAATAAAGCAGGTAAGCTTTTATAAGCTAGCTCTTCAGATGACTGGAATACTCCCAAGTCTGTTTTTCACTGGCGATTTCCAGCCAAAAAGAGAAAAGCACTCAAAGCGAGTGCCAAATTGGTGGCCCATGAGAGGGCCAAAGCGTGTCAGCTTCATCCCCGCCACTGAGCAAACCCGAGTGTTTTTCCAAAGCTCTAGAAAGTGCAACCTCGGCCTTTGAACTTGTGTTTTGAAGGAAGATGCTTACGATTCCTCAAGGGAAGCTGATCGCAGAGCCCCCTCCATGCTGGGCTGCATGTATGGGGTTTGACTGGACTCATCTATGGCACCGGTCCTGATCTTGCCTGTGGCAGCCAAATTGCTGGCTCTAGCTCAGTAGTGGAAATTCTGGAGAAAAGCCTACCAGAGACTTTATGTGAGCGAGGACGCTGTGCTCTTTCTCCGGCTGGAGTGTTTATCTCGCATAGCATGGCATGATGATGTTTCCACAGCCATGATTTGCTCCCAGGTTGCCTAAGGAAGGAGAGTGGCAAGGAGGGATTGTCCTTGGCTGGATGGGGAGAACTGGTGTATTGATTTCTTTTGGGTGCAAGCTTGCTTACTCATATTTTAGGCGCTGTATAATGTTTTTGATTGGTTGGAGACTGCACGATGGCTGAGCTTGCGGTATACTGTATTTGATATATTTGATTTCTTTGCACAATGGGGTATTTTTATATTATAAAGTTTTATAAATAAAGAGCACATTTTCTGTTTTAAAAATACAAAATATATGTACATAGAATACACACACACACACACACTTATAAATAATATACATTTAATATTTATAATAATTAATAATTGTTTTATAGCTGCCCTGCTTGGTCAACCTCTAGTACAAATTACAAAGTCCAAAATAAAAAATTCCACAGAAAACTTATTCAACCTCAAATGGAGATAGAGCAGAACCATGTGTCACTGGTCACATATGTGTCCCACGTCAACAGGAAATGTCCTACTGATGCACTCCCACCCACACAGGTGGAGGTCTGGGTGGAATTCAATTAATATGCACAACGGGGCGTCCCTCGCCAAACATCCCTGCCCTTCTTCCATTGCGTCAGACAAGTCACATTGTTTGCTCTCAATGAAACAAATAAAGCCGGAACATCAGATCTATAAAGCGATTTCTGCGTCCTGGCATTGGTGTGTCAGAGGAAATCACCTTTCCTCTCTGGGTTCTGAGGGTGGCACTACTCTGTCGCCCTTTGAGCAGGTCGACAAAAACATAAACAGAGAGGACAGTAAAATGAAAAACTTGTGACTCAGCAGAGGGATGTTGGGACAGAGAAAAAGCTAAACTGCAATTTTTTAAAATTTTTTTTTGGTTCTTGTAGGTGTGCCAAGAGACATTGGCACAGGGTCTAACCTCTCTCAGAGATCACATGGCAGAGATCACTGTTGGTTAACACTGTGCGAAGTTGAGTGCTCATCATTACAAATTAGGGAATTTAGGAAACATACATACATACATACAAACATACATACATATATGGGGCAGTTGTGGCCAAATGGTTAGAGAGTCCTTGGACTTGTAACCCGAAGGTGTGACGTGACGTGTGGTCAAGTATGGTGACCCATACTCAGAATTTGTGCTCTACATTTAACCCATGTATATATTTGTCTTATAACTTAAATATAAATATTTATAGAATTTATGATGATATTTGCATTGCATTTTGCATTATGGTAATGAAAATCTGGGCTTAATTTTCATGAAATGTCAAAAGGTAAAAAAACAATGCTTTAAACAGGTTGTATATGCAAATTATGCATGCTTTATATTTCTTTTGATTTTGTAGTGAATTATGACCCAGACATATATTTGTGAGATCTATTTCCCACCTGTTAACAAGAGAATTCATACAAAAATATGCCCTCACATCAGCTGTATTGTAAATCTAAAGGAATGTCAAATTTAATTTGCATGATGGTAAGTGTATTTATTGTTTTAGGAGAATGTAATATCAGGCCTTTTTAAAATGTATGAAATCATTTGGCTAGCATATGTAAATATGTCCTCCTCCATATACTGTATGGCCATATGGTTTAATTGTCACAATAACTCAGCGCTCCAAACCTCACCTATTTCTCTGTCAAGGTACTCCATTGCTCTCTTATCTGAATTTTTTTCTTTGTCAAGAAAGAGCGTTTTTCTGCTCAGCACTTTTTTAACAACTCTTGGAAGGCAGGGGCAATCGCGTGTTGCCAGACCAGGGCAGAAGAGTGATGTTCTATTATCTGCGTGCAGCTGAGAAACGGATTTCTCCGTGGGAGCGCGGCTTTGGAATGGGGCAGGCGGCTGAAATACGGTGACACCGTCAAGCAGGAAGCAGCTAAGCATGACAGGGGAGGTGGAGGGGAAGAAATACAGTGTATGCCTACCGGTGGGTGAGCAGCCAGGATGGCTTCATTGTTGAAGTGGGCATAGCATGAAACCGCATAACAGGCTGCCCACAGTCATAGAGCTCAGCCAGCAAACTCAAGCCACGCAAGCGGCAGTTAAACTAGTTTAAAAACTATGCAACCGATACAGCAGTTTAAATGATGCTCAGAGTGGGAAATGCTTACTTTAAAAGTATGTTACTGCATTACTCCTATAGTTTGTTTTAGTCATAGATATTGTCATTTTAAAATGTAAATTTAATCAACAATTTAGTCAATATTACAGAGTATTGAATTATTGAAAAGTATCTCAGGAGAATGCAAAAGACTGCGAACAACAAATGTGCAAATAAACGCAGCACTTTCCCTTTAGGGACAATATTTATGAGAATAATATTCAAGATTTAAAAAAAACCTATCAGACCTCACATAAAAATCTCTGATCATTCATGAATTTAAAAATGTCAAATATTATTTCAAAATATAGTTTGGGTTAATGCTTCATTGTGCCAATATAAGATGCAATATAGCATTGATTTGTTACACAATGTATGTAAGATTTGTTTGACAGAGATAATTAACAAAATTAGCAAAACGGTTCAAAGGTTTTCAGCCAGTAAAATTGGCATCAACAGTTTCATTTTTGTAAATGTTGACAAAGTTGACATACTTTTGTTGGATGGATGCCATTAAATAAATAGTACAAGTACCAAAGTAACTCAAAAGTTTTATGGTGTAAAATTAACAAGTAAAGTGCCTCTGTTGAGTGCCCTGCCTCTACGACATGTCAAGCTTGCCCAGACACTTTGTCTTAATAATTGCAGAACAAAAGCTAAGGTGATATTAATATCGAGGTCACTGTGTGAGAAAATATAA
Organism: Sinocyclocheilus anshuiensis; assembly: GCF_001515605.1. Lineage (NCBI taxonomy): Eukaryota > Metazoa > Chordata > Actinopteri > Cypriniformes > Cyprinidae > Sinocyclocheilus > Sinocyclocheilus anshuiensis. The sequence goes on along the minus strand of NW_015557089.1, from coordinate 640,146 downwards.
AGATTTAATTAGAGACTCTAATCACCATGTTCTTAACTTGCCATCTCTCTCTTCACAACCGTTCTGGAGTCACACGTTCCCCTGATATTCATTTAGCGCCTGCAATACAGTGACCAAACTTTTTAGCTCTTTCCATTTTCCGTCATCATCAGCTCCTTCCTCTCCTGACAAGATCTGCTCCTCCCTCTCATAAGACCGGGCTCGCTCATCTCCAGTCCAGCGTTGCTTAAATTAATTGAGATCCTGTCATGATTATCTTGTTGTGTCAGTCTTGCCTGCGTTGAGGTTTTTTCGAAGTGAGATTTTAACCGAACGGAATACCAATGAACCCTTACGGGCCCCTTTTCAATGCGGCCTGGGCCTGCTGGTTTCAGAGGAGTGTGGAGACGCTTCCGCACGCCTGCCTCGTCAGCACGCCATGTCTCTTTCATCTCAGAGGATAACTGGAGCTGCTGTCTGCTCCCAGATGACCTGCTTCTGCTTTTTCAGTCTGGTTTGACTCTTTCATAAGGTCTGTGTTATATTACATTTTTATGGCATGGGTGAATGCTTGATTCTGATTGGTTGACAGACGCTCTAAAGTGTTGATTAATTTTCTAAAACTGCATGACTAGTAGATCCAGGTTTGTTGACTGCATTTCAGCCTGTATCTCTTCACCACATTATTTACAAGCTACTGCAAAGTTTCAATGAATCCTTTTGCTGTGCTGATCCCTTTACCTAATTTGGTGTTCCCCATTACAAATAATGGGCCTTTTAAAAATTGCTTGTAAATCTTTCATGATGCTATATTATCATCACTAAATTTTGGATTCAGTCTTTCTGTCATCTCGTTTTCTTTCACTTAGCACAGGTTTTGTATTTCTTTTTGAAAATGATTGATCGTAGGTGTCACTGATCTGAGCTTATTGACCTCAGTTTTTGAGTGAAAAAAAAAAAAAAAAAAACTTATTTGTGGATAATTTTGGTTTAAAAACTGAGGTGCATAAGTTCAGGTCAATGATGCCTACAATCAAAACCTCTGCTAACTGAAAGAAAACAGTGCTAATTAAAATAAAAATAGTATGGAAAAAATACTATGGAAGTCACCTGCTTGGTTACCAACATTCTTCAAAATATCTTCTTTTGTGTTCAACATGAGAAAGAAATTCATACAAATTTGAACTGCGTTTCCCGAAACCTTCTTAACGCTACGTCGTCCGTAAGTTATACCTTAAGTTGTACCTTATCGTTAATACGTGTTTCCCGAAACGTTCTTAGTTAAGTATACCTTCTGTAAGTCATTCGTTCGTAAGGTTAGTCTGGACCAGTCTTAGCTATACCTCATCGCTGTTCACAGCTCACTCCGCTAGTGGCCACCACTGTGCAAAAACCTTCTTCACATTTCAGTCGATACGATTGTAATTCTGTGGCAAGAAAAAGTGCAGAACCAAATAAATATTACAATTCTAAAGTTGTAATACACCTAGTGTTCAATTAGTGTTCAATTAATTGAAGTGTTTTTATGCAAAGAATAAAACTGTCGTTATACTGATGGTTGTTAGTTTTTCGATTATAATATACAAAGGCACATCGGCTGGCAAACCATTAGGCAGCACATAATTAGGAGTCTATTTAAAGGGAATGAATGTGATGGGGAGTTTGGTCAAACTATGGCAGCGAGACAGCGAATAGTTGTCCTAAATCAAAGACGGCTGCGTCCGCGGAGCCAGTTAGTGTATGTGCACTATTTCATAATAGTGTCAGAATAGCTACCATGTCAAAAGATACAATTGTACAAAAATTCCACCTGCCACGGGAGCAAATTCAGCAGCTTTTACATCTTGTTGGTCCAACTTTGTCGAGACGGAGCTACCCCCTAAAGCCCTGTCTCTCTGTTTTTATGCTGTGGGGAGTTTTCTGGAGTAGTTGGAGATGGATATGGGCTGAGTAAGACCTCAGTGTGGTGGTGCGTTCACTCAGTCACAAGAGCAAGCGAAGCCAAACAGCCAATTAATGTAGCTGGTTAAGGCAGATTTTTTTTTCGTCGTGAGGTTTCAGGTTCGCATACTTGCAAAATTATAAATATATACATACATACATACATACACACACACACACACACACATATATA
>NW_015557089.1:636526-637530 GCF_001515605.1 Sinocyclocheilus anshuiensis | reverse complement strand
TCACTGCATTTATAAAACAACCCAAATTGCAAACTAAATGCAATTTTGGATATCATATATATATATATATATATATATGATATCCAAAATTGCATTTAGTTTGCAATTTGGATTGTTTTATAAATGCAGTGAGCCCTGATAAATGCAATTTCTAATATTTCTAAAGTGCTTCTTTATAATGAACATCGCTTTCTCAATACTTTACCTGCTCTATAACGCAGTGAAGGAGCTCCTGTATATAGTGAACAATCGATTCTCGAGGAAGAAGGAAGGTTTACCTTAAGCCACATCCTAAGGTATAGTTCGGGGAACACACCTATGAAAAAGGTATATTCCTAGTTAAGGTGTACCTTTAGAGTCTTCGTAGCGCGCTAAGAGACACCGTTATCGGGAAACGCAGACTTGGAAAGCATGAGGGTGAGCAAATGATGACAGAATTTTTTTTTAGGTGAACTATCCCTTTAACTAACAATTTTGGGAAAAAGAAAATCATCTCCCAGTCAAAATTACCAGGACACAACATGAAGGTTAAAGGAAATTCAGATTTTCTTTATTATTAACACTATACATTCAATATTAAAACCAGTTATTTACCCAAAGATGAATATTCTGTCCTTAATTACTCACACTATTGTCCACTTAGGGAACTTTTTGGCATACTATACTAAAAATACATTTGGCTAAAATAGGAATGGCGCCAACGAACAAACAAATTCTATTAAATAATGGGAAATATTCATTAGACTGATTATGCAGGATTTTATTTTGAACATAAATCTGCAATTACAACAGAATGATGAGTTTGTGAAGATTTTTTTTTTACGAAGAAGAAAACAAGCCCGGACTGTTAAATTCCAACTTTCTCCATTTATTTCCAACTTAGAACCTTTTGAGCTTTTTATATTTTAAATTACATAAAAGTTTTCAACTTTTATGATTCTTTAATGGTGTTTTTCAGTCCTATTTGAAGTTTAAAAGGTCAGTTTCCATTTATTGCAATGGCA
>NW_015557089.1:617993-636373 GCF_001515605.1 Sinocyclocheilus anshuiensis | reverse complement strand
TTTTTTATTTTATTTATTTATTTTTTTTAACATACCAAAAGCATGTTATGCAACAGCTATCACAGTCAGAAAGCTAAAGCAGTAATTATCTTGGAGGTTTAGAAGCAGTAATTATTTTGGAGGTTTAGAAGCCATGGCTGAAATTATATAAATTTGCTGTGACCCAATCTCACCATATCCACTTCAAATAATTTGTATCCCATGAATAATGACATATTAGTGCAAGAGACTCCACAGCAGTAATTCTTCACACCCACCATATCCACAAATGATAAAAGTGGCAGGCATTTATTGGCTCCCTTGTTTTAGTCATTTTGAAATGTGCAATTGTCATCTTATAATTTTTTTTTAATATTTATATTTCATTAATTAGTTTTGGTTTATTATTATTATTATTATTTATTTATTTTTAGACTAAAGCATTAATTACAATTTCTGCTTTTCAAGTAATTCAACGTAAATGACAATTAAAACCTTGGCAAATAACTTATTTATATAACATAAACATTATTATACTTCAATTAGAAATTAGACATATTTCCTTGGCAATTAACTGAAATAAAATGCATTTTTCTTTTGACATTTTTATTCTATTTTGGTTAACGGAAATTATTTTTGAATAGTTTCAGTTAACAATAACAACACTGAACTGCATGAAAAAAGAGGGACTAAAACATTCACAACGTCTCCTGTGCTGTGTGTGTCAGAAGAAATACAGGTTTGGAACAACATGAGAGACAGTAAACTACGAAAAGGTGAACTATACCTTTAATGTTCTATCTGATGCATAATAATATACCATAAGCATTCAGATTTGTTGTCACAATGTCTGATATCCCCAAACAAGTGCACGATAGACTAGTTTTAGTTACAAAGTTATGCCGCTATTGTCTTCACCCTTTGAGCTCACCCTCTTATAACCCAAACATGATTACCACGGCGTACGAGTTGTGACTTATTTAGGTCACACTAGAGGATGACAGCCTTGAAGAAACGATAAGCAGCCACACACACAAATGTGTAGCCTAGCGCTGGAACGGGCCTCATAGCGGCCGCTTCACCTGCAGGTCCGTGTGGCCTTGCCCTGGTGACGGCCGTATTACCCGCAGAAGTCTGAAACTGGCCCCAGCAGTTCTTTAATTAGTTCATTCATTTTAATCAGATCCAATTAATTACATTTGCCGCGGCCCGGTGGAAGTCCAGGGCCCACTGACCGCGGTAGGGGACATTGCGAGTCTTCTGGTGCGTAAAAACGTTAAATCCCATAAAAAATCAATTACTTCTGTGAGCCAAACAAAGACTTTTGTTATTCAGTAATTATTCCCTACTCACATGCCGTCTGATTTAGTGCACCTGCGGTAGTTAAGCGCTACCTGAACCACTCCTTTAGTCTTTTTGGAAAGCCTTATATCATTTGTTCTAGCATATTTAAATTTTTGTAGCATTTATGTTTGCATAGACACTAAAATGCATTAATAATGTATTGACAAACATGAACATTTCTATGCATGAACACATTTAGAGACATACAAATGTTGTTAGGTTCACAAAATATTGAATTCATCATCAATGAGATTAGGATTTATTAAATGCATTTACCTCATTTAATCTGAAATATTTATTTAAAATGTAAAAATACATAAATAGTATATTAAGGTTTTGCTTGTAAATGTGCATATTTCTTGTATTGTAGCTGGAAGCAATGATTTGAAGTTAAAATATCTTGATGGATTTGTTTCTTACAAACAGGTTTTCTCTTCACAAGTCAATAACTGCTGGACTGGAGTGGTGTGGATTACTTGTGGATTATTGTGATGTTTTTATCAGCTGTTTGGACTCTCATTCTGACGGCACCCATTCACTGCAGAGGATTCACTGGTGAGACAGTGATGTGATGCTACATTTCTACAAATCTGTTTCCATGAAGAAAACTCATCTACATGTTTGATGGCCTGGGGGTGAGAACATTTTCAGCAAATTTTAATTTTTGGGTGAACTATTCCTTTAATAATGTGCGGATGGATGGATGGATGGATGAATGATTATTCATCCATCCATCCATCCGCTGACTGATTAGTCATAGAAATCACTATATATATATAGACTTTGACTTTCACTGTATGGACAAAAGCTTTTGAAACATTCCTAATTCAAATATATTTTGGTCAATAGAAGAAAAGTTGAGTAAATAATGACAGAAGTTAAATTTTTGGAAAGAACTATTCCTTTCAAGTGGAAGATTTTACAGCTTTGAGAAACCTGCTCGGTTTATAGCAGGGTTATTTTTGTTAACCAAAACTAAAACCATTAAATAAATAAATAAATAAATAAATAAGATCAAATAAGATCAAATATGTAATAAATGTTAAAAAATATGCCCATTTCCACCACAGAATACAAATGTAAAAAAAAAAATTATTGCGACTTGTGTCAGAATTTTGACTTTTTTTCTCGCAATTTGTTGAGTTTATATGTTTTTTCTTGTTTTTCGGAATTTTAAGTTACTTCACTTTTTTTTATCACAGTTCTGACTTTTCTTCTTAGAATAGCCAATTTAAAACTCACAATTCTGGGTTTATATCTTGTGATTCTGCAAGAAAAGGAGTCTGAACTGTGAGATTTAAACTCATAATTGCCAGAAAAAAGCATGCATTTTGAGATAAAAATTAGCATTTTTTTTTTCATCCTGTTGTGCAAATAACCTTCCATAAAAAATGTAAAATTAATATTGTGTGTAATACACACACACACACACACATAAAAAAAAAAAATATATATATATAGACAAAATTACAAAAACACACAACAAAATTACCAAAAATTAAGATGAAAAAATATAGAAGCAAAATCAAATTACATTTTTTTTAAAACAAACTATAATAGTGTATCAATGCTACTAAACTAACCCTGGTTTACAGAAGCAATCGGCCCTCTTTGTAATGCAATTGCTTTGCAGAGGATCTACAGCTCAGAAAACCCAGCAACTTTCCTATAGTTCCAATTAGATTGTGTTCATCTTACAGCGCTCAGGGTTATGCTAACTGCAGGTTTATGCTAACTAAATGTTCTCATTAGACGGAGCCCGCTATAAAGATAGTCAGACTTTATAGCGGGCTCCTGCATGCATGAAGATAGCTGTAAAGCCACGCGTGTTGTAGCAAACGGTACATTGTAAAAACGTAACGCTGTTATCTTAGAGCCACAGTGGAGCAGGACTTTATCTGCTGCAGCAATGCAAATGCGCTCTTCATTTACAGCTTTCGGAGAGCTTCTGTAATTTCTTTTGCACATGCTCGAGACGCCTAGCATGACATTTTGTACGGCATTGTTAGCGAGAAAAAGCCGCATTGTGTTTTCGAAGCATTTTCGATGTTTCTGAAGCATTTCAGGAGTGCATGAACGACTGAAGGATGTATTTTCCTGTTATTCAATTAAACAGGCTGTTCAAATGCGTCAAATGCTTGGTAAAGTTTTTAATTTAATGACTGTGATTCAATATCACGACTCAGTCCTATCTGCAGACTCAAGGTTTTATTAAATCTCTTGAATCAAAAATGTTATGTCTCTACAGTGGAATTGAAATATATTATGTGCTTTTTTTTTTTTTTTTACTTGTTTGTCAATTAAATATCATGTGCATTGATTACTTTATTTTGTCTAGACTAAGACAACCACAATTCTTGTGCTATTTGATGCCTCGGGAAACAATGTCTCCCCAACATTTACCCAGAATTCCTGGGAACATGCTTTAACATGATCTTGAATGCAATTCAGTTTTTCTTTTTTTTTGCTCTTACAGATTAACCCTTCATATACTTGTCAAACGTTTTCAATAATAATTTGTATTTATTTGTTTGTTTTGTTTTTGAAATAAGTCTCTTCTGCTTACCAAAACTGCATTTATGTGATCACAAATACTGTAAAAAAAAACAGTAATATTGTGAAATATTATTACCATTTAAAATAGCTGTTTTCTATGTGAATAGATGTTAAAATGTAATTTATTCCTGTGATTAAAGCTGAATTTTCAGCAACTCCAGTCTTCAGTGTCACATGATCCTTCAGAAATCTTTCTAGTATACTGATTTGCTGCTCAAGAAATAGTTCTGATTAGTATCAATGTTGAAAACAGCTGTGCTGGGGTGCGTTTCCCAAAAGCAACTACGGTCGCAAGTTCCGTCGTTACCAAGAGATCAATGGAACTTACCACCATAGTTAGCTAACGATGCTTTTGGGAAACGCACCCCAGATTTTTTATTTTTTTTTTTTTTTGGAAACCATGATATTTTTTGGGGAAACTGCTCAATTATTAATATTGATTATTATTTAAAAATCTATTAAATGTATTAATTAATTATTTTTATTTATTTATTTTACTCACCCCAAACCTTTTGAATGGTAGTGTGTCATGGTTTCCACAAAACTATTAAGCAGCCCAAACTGTTTTAAATATTTATAGTAATACAAATTAGACAATGAATACTATTTCAAAATAGTACAGTTTTTAGTGTATTTTTGATCAAATCAGTGCAGCCTTGGTGAGCAGAAAAGGTTTCATTAAAAACCATTAAAAATTGTAATTATTTCAATCTTTTGAAACCTATAGCTTTATATATAAAACGTTTCAAAAGTTTAAAAAGATCAAAAGTTTGCCACACACACACACACACACACACACACACACACACACACAATTTGTAGAATGAAGTTATATGATTTTTGAATTGATAATACACTTACAAATAAAATCCCCGCCTTCACAATAATCACATCACATTGGGTGCGGGCCGCTGTTAAACAGGCTGAGTGCTATTGCTTAGCTAATTTAGCATTAGTTCTGGATTACTGCTTTCTCTTGATATTAATCTCATAAATCAAAACTTCACCTTCAGGAGAAAAAGGCATACAGGAAACAATAAACTCTAACATGTTCATAACAGCGTAGAGGTTTGCAAGTTCCATATAAGTTGCATTGTTTTGTTTTTTTTTTCTGGCATGTACCGTGATTTATTCTGTTAACCAGAATAATAATAATAATAATAATAATAATAATAAAAAGTCATTTTTCCTTTCTGTTTTTTTTTTTTTTTTTTGCTACTGAATGTGAACAATAAACATTTGGAGGACACCAGATTAACCAGAGAAAAAACATACACAAAATGAAGAGTGGAAGATTATTAAAAAAAAAAAAAAGAAATTTAAAAAAAGTCTGAAAAGGAGAAAAAACAGTCTTTTGTGTGGCAAGGTCTTTCAGTACGCGGCACATCAGCTGTTGAGAATGAATTTAGTCACACTCATTTGAGCTTGTTTAACTAGACCTTCTGTGAGGTTCTTCATAATCCTAACAATATGAGCTCAGAAAACCATCAGCTTTTGTACTTTGAATAACATTCTAAAAAAAAAAACATTCAAAAATATTATTTTTTTACATTGATAATTAGAAGAACCACGGTTTCATTCGAATTACAAACAGGTGTCTACACATATACTTTTATTTAGAGTGGAGCAAGGAAGTAAGGAAGGATAAAAGTGTGTACACAGTTTGCCACAAATTTTAGAAAGAAAAAAAAGGACAAATTTGTGGGGAAAAAAAGACGATATTAGTGATTGAGACTCATTTGACTTGTGGCCCATTTACTGCAAGCATCTACCCAAGGAAAGGAATGATATAAATGCTCAAAGGTCACATTTAAAAGAGAGAAAGGTCTTTGGGCATCTTCTTTGATGATAGTGCTACTCCCAATCCCACTCCTTACACCTAATGCACAATATGGCAAGGCTAAATCAGAAAAGGGTGTGATTGCATCTTCTGCATGATGGGGAAAACCAAGCACACACTTTTCAATCACACTAAAAATGCAGATAAGCTACCCTAAGCCATAAATCTAGATGAAAAATGATACCAGCCCACATTCAGAGCCAGTAGTGCAAGACACTGCATTCTGGTTGAAGTCCGTTGGGATGCGCTCGGTGGAAGTTGTGAAATTATTAAATTATTAGAGGCATGGTTTTCCGAAAAGGAAAGAAGGGCAAATCCTCAAAGATCCAATGAGTGAAACATGTCTTTGCTTGTAAAATTGGAGGAAAAGAAAAGCAGCCTCTCAAGGACGGTTCCAGACGTCTCGTTTGAAGATACGTTTGCATTCTTCAGATTTCTCGTGAAACCCGGAGCCTGAGATTTCTGTTTTGAATTCACAGACACACACACACACACATTCATTTATTATTTTTAATTCATAAATATTATAACGTTTTCTTGGAGAGTTGCACCACATGACATTTTACAGCCTGAATGAACTGTGCCTTGTCATACAAAGGTCAAATTGAGTGATATTTTAAGAGACTAATGGACTTTGACCTACAGTCATGATGGTCTGCTGGGGACCTCTCTATGATCATTTCCTTTTTTCTTTTTCTTTTTTCTTTTCCCCAGCATGTTGGTTGGACCACATGGTCACACCAAATGTTCATCAAAAAAATATTCTAATTAAAAAATAATGCCAAACTACTTAACACCTCCCCCCTCATGATATTAGGACCGTTGTACCACCCTGACATTTTACATATACAAAATAATGTATAATATACAATTAATTTGATAAATAATAACGTGCAAAATAAATAAATAAATAAATACATACGTAATTTTAATGATATCAGGACAGTTGTACCACCCTGAACTTATATACATATTTTTTGTCTTTATACCCCCACACAATTAATTAATTTAAATACAGAAATTAAAAACATACCCATCAAAAAAGAGGATTTTTAAGTCACTGTATTTATGAACTTTTTTACAAGCAACCAATTCCTTTTGGAGCGATCTCAAAAGTGTGCAATTGTCTAATATGACATTTACACTATAGATGATTTGCTCAGAAATTTCTGCGGCACCAACAAGCAAAAATGGCAAATTTTAAATCACATTCTGCCAGAGGGTCCTATCGCATAAGTATTATAGACCTCCTTGGTCATGTTAGCTTAAAAGGAAAGTAATTGAATGAAACAAATTGGGTATTTTACACTTGATGCCAATATTATTCAAGACAATTCCATCAGGGAGGAGTTAGACTAGGAACAATAGCGTGAAAATGAGAGGACTCCAGTGCCAGATTTTCAAAATAGATCTATAATGACTCATACAGCAGTTGGCGGCTAAGCAGGACTTAGGAGACCCGCAACTCAACTAGCACAGAACAGCCGAAAAGATCTCAGCGAGGTGAGAAGACACGACCTCTAATCCTCTTTCTGTGGCCGTGTCAGATGATTCGCACATCTCTCCGAGCTGGAATCTCACTCGTGTTTGATGCTGTCTGCAGTCGCGGTTTGGATAATGAGGATGGGCTAGAACAGCCAGCCATGGCCACAGACCATTTAGTCCATTAAATCAAGTGAGCACGAGCGCTGCCAAATCACACCCACCCAATTTAAGCATCAGCTGCACTTGGACAATTGGTGGAAAAATGTATGTTGTGATGAAAACGGAGGGTTTGATGTGGAAACGCATTATTCTAATAGAAGAACGTGGCATTACATCATTTAATTAAGCTGGTTCTTGGAACGGCAGTCTTATTAAACAATCATATGCTGATCTATCCATAACCCTCATCGTAAACTGAGAGGCAAATGATTGATTGCTCTGGAATGCTGTTGACGCCCAAGAGCCAAGTTCAAGTTGGTAAATTAGACACTGGGTTTTCAGACAGGGGCCACCTGGTAGTCTGTGGAAAATTGAACAAAAAATAAAAGATTTTGCAGTAGGACTATCATATGTCCTATATGATATAATCAGGGGTGCCGTGATGCGCGGGGGGTGTGGTTTAGGATGATTCCAAGGGCCAGACGAGGTAATATTATGTAATAATTATAACATTTTATCGATTTGGTTTGAATTCAGTACAACAGCATGTGTAATACTGCATTTAATATAGTGTAAATGAGCGTTTGTGCATGAAAACATAGTAGCGTTCATATTTTAGGAAGGGAGTTATCATATTTGGAGGTTATACTTATTTTATTTTACCTTTTCACGCAGCATATTTGTTACAACCTCTAAAAGTGGAGTCACATTTACCACTGTTCAGCGAATTTTTGCAGTTAAATAAAAGAGTCATTTTAAAAGCAATCCATGCATTCGGTAATTTAGTTTGAGTGCTAAATATTTCCCAATGCACATTTCGCACTGGGTTCAAGTTGGTCTCGCAAGGAAGTGTTATTATGGACTTATGGACTGGTATTTTGGCCGAAAGTAATGGTTTCCAAGTTAAAAACGTCTTGACGATGGACTTGTTTCTTACAAACACGCAGCTTTTTGCATCACAAGACGTTAACTGATGGTCTGGAGTGGTGTGGATTACTTGTGAATTATTGTGATGTTTTTATCAGCTGTTTGGACTCTCATTCTGACGGCACCCATTCACTGCAGAGCATCCACTGGTGAGCAAGTGATGTAATGCTACATTTCTCCAAATCTGATGAAGAAAGAAACTCATCTACATCTTGGATGGCTTGAGGGTGAGTAAATTTTGAGCTAATTTTCATTCTTGGATTAACTATGCTTTAAAAGCCCCATTCACACCAAGAACGATAACTATATTAACTATATTAGCGTCCACACCAACAGACGATAACATTCTGTTTATTACAAGTTGCGCTCTGCCACTTTAAATGCTCAAGCTCATTAGAATTGGGTGGATTCAGATTGGCTGTCAATGTTTTTATCGTTCATCAGCTGAAAAAAAAAAGGGATTCCAATAATGTCATTCCTCTATGCCATTATAGTTGTGGTGTGGACTTCAGTATTCTCATAGAATTAGAAAGATTAATAAATCTTTACAGTTCTAGTTACAGTTATCATCCTTGGTGTGAAAGGGCCTTAGGAGTAATCACACAAGCACTAATTACAGATTTCAAAACCGTTTGGGACCAGACATCTGCATAAAGAGACAACAGCAACAACATTTCCTGTAAAAGCCCCTTATCTTTTCCTCAAGCGGTGACAATTCGGCGTTTTAACGCTGCTGGGAAGCTCGGTTTCACACTGGTCTAGCGAGGCTTGTTAAGTTGCCGTTGGATACCCGCTTTGAGCTTAATGAGGTGTACGGATCCCCCGCCTGCAGGATTCCACCTCATCACCAACACCACGGTTCCCATTTAGGACCCTCGGTCTCGGATCGGAAGGCTTTCAAGAACGGAGCTCACAGCTGAGTGAAAGAATCCAAAAGTGGTGAGGCTTGTAAGAGCGTTCACCTGGCTTGACGCCTAACACTTACCATGGCCAGCCACACATACAATCCCAGGCCATTGCTCCGGCAAAGAAACCGGCTTCATCAGAATTCTCCACATCTCTTGGCCCAGAGCACCTTTCGGCCGAGCTGGGATTGGACAAGGTTCATTACCCCTCTTTGATGTATTTCTTCTTTCAATTTTACAGCCCTGCACCTTTTCCCTCGTCAGGATCAACTCTGAGCACAGATAAAGACCAACCCTTCACACATCTGTTGTGGACGGGGAGGGAAAAAAGGCTTCGGGCCTCGTTTTTTCTTTTAAGGCCGACCGTGAATATCATGTGAAGATGAGAGGGCGTCATGGGAAGGCAATTCTTTCAATTCATCGGGCGAATTTGTATTCCTAATAGCGACTAACAAGGTGCTGCTTTGAAAAGGCTAAATGTGCAGCCGGATCTCTGAAAACAGTCTACACTCTTAAAAATAAAGGTGCTTCACGATGCCATAGAAGAACCTTTTTGTCTAAATGGTTCCATAAAGAACATTTAACATCTGAAGAACCTTTCTATTTCACAAAAGGTTCTTTGTGGCGAAAGAAGGTTCTTCAGATTATAAAAAGCTAAGAAAGAGATGGTTCTTTAAAGAACCTTTGACTAAATGGTTCTTTGTGGAACCAAAAAGGGTTCTTCTATGGCATCGCTTGAAGAACCTTTTGAAGCACCTTTATTTTTAAGAGTGTATTTGAAATGTTCTTGCTAAAATGGACTAAAGCAAGTGTCAAATGACCTCAAACAAGCTGGAGCCGGAGTCATAACGTGGGATAATGCGCACTGTCGGCGCTCCTCGTCTTCATGCATGAGCGCGCAAAGTGTTCGCGTAAAAGATTGAGCACGTCTGCCTCGTGGTCTGGAAGTCTGTCAGACACGCACAAGTTCACAAACAAACACCGATCGGCTGCACTCGACAATCACACAAACCGGCACTCCTTTTTTTCCACTTCAAGCACTGGATAGAATGATAGATAGACTGACAGACAGATAGACAGAGACAGAATGAACAAACGATGGATGGATGGATGGATGGATGGATATCTACAAATATAGGGTGGTTTTTCACATGCAAATGTTTGCAACCCCTGTTTCAGAAGACAAAGTATAATGGTCTTAAACTTTAGAAGAAGAAGAAAAAAAGTGAGATTACTAAATGTTTTTGCTTTATATTTGTGACCCTGGACCACAAAACCAGTCTTAAGTCGCTGGGGTATATTTGTAGCAATAGCCAAAAATACATTGTATGGGTCAAAATTATTGATTTTTCTTTTATGCCAAAACTCATTAGGATATTAAGTAAAGATCATGTTCCATGAAGATATTTTGTAAATTTCCTACTGTAAATATATTAAAACTTAATATTTGATTAGTAATATGCATTGCTAAGAACTTCATTTGGACAACTTTAAAGGCGATTTTTTGCACCCTGAGATTCCAGATTTTCAAATAGTTGTATTTTAGCCAAATATTGTCCTATCCTAACAAACCATACATCAATGGAAAGTGTATTTATTCAGCTTTCAGATGATGTATAAATCTCAATCTCGAAAAATTGACCCTTATGACTAGTTTTGTGGTCCAGGGTCACATTTAATCTCACAGTTGTCATGGGGAATAATTGAGATATTAACAACATCTCATTTTTTATTGTTCTATCCTACAGGAACAAAGAACTGTTTTGCAGTCCCACTATAAGTCAAGCTGGGTAAAACGGATGGAAATTCGCCTGCATCATCTAGCATTGAGCCGAGCGGTGAGGATGTAGGAGGGCTGTATTTGTGGCGGCTCATCTAACAAGGTCACGATGTTTGGGTTAAGGACAGACAAAATTAATATGTGACTGCGCTAGGAAGGCCACATTTAATTTCACAGGTCCTGCCTTCCCCTTTCTCCATCTGTGAGAGAGGGGCCAAACCGTGGCCTGATGAGGGCACAGCCATCACGGTTGCCTTAGCAACATTTAACTGCTTCGCCTCTGTCAAAATGGCACTGTTTTTGTTCTTTTTTTGTTCCTCATCTCTCTCGTTCTCTGGCTCTGATACACCCAATTTAATTTCTGCCAATAACCGCTAATCCTCCTGCCAGAACCACAATCATGCGGTTTCATCTCCAGCATGGGCCGCACTTTGCTCTCGCTGAAGGGACGGTGCAGCATCCACGCTGACCTGTTGTTTTGCTGCCACAGTGGCAGCTAACGGTTCTTTTCGCTTTACAACATATCCAAGAGGCTACAGGAACATGAAGTATACTTTAAGCAGCTTAAATAAACAAGTTATTTTATTGTATTTGTTTGTTTCTTATTTTGTTTTGCTTCTTTTTTATGTCATTTTGTTAATTTCATTTTTTGTTTTGTTGTTTATTTTATTTAATTTTGTTTCATTGTTTTATTTTGTTGCATTACATTTTATTTTGTTTTGTTATTTATTTTATACAAGCTATATTTTTTGTTTGTTTTGGTTGTTTCTTTTGTTTTATTTCATTTTGATTTGTTGACTTATTTTGTTTTGTTTTGTTACATTGCATGTTATTTTGTTATTTATTTTATTTATTTTTTTTTGTTTTGTTTGGTTGTTTATTTAACTGTTGTTTTATTTTTTGTTTTATTTAGTTTTGTTTGGTTTGCTTTACTGCATTTTATTTCATTTTTTGTTTGTTTTTTTTTTGTCTCAAGATGATGCACAATTTTAGGCATGACTGGTCTTGTATGCAAATTAATAATGAGCGTTCTCCGTGCTAATTCGTAAACAACAAAATAAAATACAGTAACGTTAACATGAATAGCACTAAACAATAAATCACATCTAACAATATTTCTAGCGACTGTATGCGTGCATGTTTTCATTCATGAAATTATTTCTTTTAATACATTAAAATTACAGTTACTGTCCAACATGAAACAGTGCAAATGTTTAATGTATTTACATCAACAACTGAAGATGCCACCTAAATAAATAAATAAATATATATATAATGTATATTATATATGTATATATACTTTTTTTTCTTTATTAGATTGTTTGGATTGTGTACATCGTTTTTACATTGGCTCCAAAAAGTATTTTAACACAAAAGTATTTTAACACAGTTACACTCAATGCCATTAGAATATCATATCAAGATAACATAAGCACACTTCTCAAGCAAAACAACATTTTGAAATGCTTTGGTTTGAAACACAATAAAACTACAGATATACTGATCAAAAGGAAGACAAACAGTATTTGGACACTTTCTGTTTGTCAACTGTTAGTGGAACATGTTCATAGTTAATGTGATAAACTACACCTGTAGATACTCCGCTACACCTATACATAGACAAACGCAATGATCCAGATTCCCTCCACTGACTAACACCTCTTTGTTTTTGGGCTGGGCTGTGTCATGTGACATTTTTCCCTCATTACACTGCTTTGACTACATCCCACTGTGAATTCTAAAAGAGATTAACATCCATTAAAAACTCCACGGTGGACTGACCGCAGAGACCTTCTCACAACAACACAGGCTAAGTGCAATTAAAGCTCTTCGACAGTCTTTGTCTAAAATTCGACATGGTGACTGCGAGCCTATTGTTTTCCTGGGTTTGACGGAGGATACGGCTTAGCACAAGTGGAGCTTAAAATTCCATTTGTCTAGGAACTGAATCAGACCTTGGGTCTTAATGCAGTTGTGCTTCTTCAGAGCCGAGAGGAAGCTGGCAGACCCTGAAGGAATGTGTGAGAACAGGTCTACAGGAAGGAGTTGATCTGCATTTGTCTCGGTGAATTAAGACAATGAGGCATCGAAGGACATGAGACATGATGATTGGTTCATTTTTAGGCAGATATTGAGGCAACAAACTGCACATTTGTTTGCCTTCACCATAGTATGATGTATTGTTTTGGACAAGAACTAGTCACGACTGTTTTCCAAACACGGTCGCATGTCCGTCATTTGAACCATGTAGGTTCAACAATATAGGGCCATTGTTAATGATTTGCAAATTATAATATACACATCACAATTTATTCTTGCAGGCTGCTTCTGCGTGCTCAGTTTTCACGAATCTGGCAGATTACAGCAATCTGGCATATACTTTACAGTGACTGTACAATGTCACTGCACCATTGAGATCCAAACAGCAGAACTGGCTCTTTAAAATGATGAAAGCGTGCTTGACTACCTCACATCTAGATACATGCCTTCTTCATTTGATGAATTACAGCTGTTATGATCATTAGAACATAAACACAAACATCTCATTTTATTAAAAGTCTGCTTTTAATTGCCTCCTAAATTACTGCCAGCTTTCCGCGGGTGGTAATACCGAAATGCTAATTGCTCCAATCAAACAACACTGATTCTTTTTTGTTTAAATTTGGTGCATTCTATAAGCCTCATTTGCATATAGAGGACAGCAATGATAATGAAATAATTGACATATGCCTGGTACATCGTTAAAATGGTGCATTAATGTGTCTGGTTGAATGAGTTGTTGGATAGTGAATAATACTGCTTAGTTGGAAAAAAATGGGAATATGTATACTGCGTGTGAATAGTATTTCTACAATAAACATATCAAAGTTTTCATATCAACTTTCTAATGATAGCTATAGTAGGTTTCTATTAAAATTCGATGTTGAAATATAAACATTTAAACGTGGCTGTCATAACATCACAGATTTACTTAAATTTACTAATTTACTAGAGGTTCTGACAAAATGTTAATTGCTGCAGTCTATTTATTTATTTTATTTGAACTATTTATTGCAAAATCTGCACCTCATATTAATTTCATAATGATCCTTACTCCGTGAAGTCAAGCAGCAGAAGTTAAGTGACAGTGCGCAAATACTACTGGCCCATTTTGGGGTGAACTAAATATGCAAGACTAGTGGGGCAAAATAAAAATGGGGGTATAAACTAAGAGCATACCCACTTCTCAAGGCACCACTACACCACTGAATGTAGGAAAGTAATAATATTTAGTTACAATACTTAAATATTTGTTTGGGAGAATCACTTTACTTGAGTTTTTATATTTCTGTCAACTTTCACTTTTACCCCACTACATTTCGTAATTAAATTGTATACTTTTACACCGATACATACATTCATTACTACTCAATAAAGTCAGAAGAACACAGACAGCAAGAAAGCAGGTTTGACGAATCAGTGGTCTGGCGCTTGCAAATTAGACTCCTAAAAAACACCTTTGCTCATGTGCAAACAAGTACTCGCATTATTTCATTTCCCACTCAATTTGAGGCTGGGGTGTGCGATATACAGTATATAATCTGCAGTGGCGTAGCGAGTCAGCCCCGGGCCCATATGCAAAAGAAAAATTATATGGGCCCCCCCAAACGTTATGGGCTCCAACCATAGACTGTAAAAAAAGATGGACTCCTATTCCTTCCACTATAGAAAAGTGAAGCCAAAGCATCTCAGTATGGCCGCTGCCATCTTGAGTAAATTACGTAATTTGGAGCCCGAGTCTGCGCAGTAGAAATTCGTTTGAAGCCAGAGTCTGCGCAGTAGTGTCATGAGGTGGAGCCGCGGTATCAAACTCCCGCAGACCCAATCAACCATAACGACACGCCCTGTTTTTATAGCATCAAATTACTAGCTAAAATCAAACTTATCACAAAAACAAACGATTTAACATACAGTGGGTACAGAGGCCCTATTGTTGATTTTTCTGAAGTAAATAACTTTACGTGAATCGTGACTATTCACAAGCTGTTTTATTTACGGTATAGGCTAATGCTAGGAAATTATGTTTTCAAGTCCATTCATTATTTGCAGCACGCAAGCCACTCAATAATCACAGCTTTGTGCTTTGTTACTACAAAGTCTAAGCCTTCTGTCAATTTTATGATAAAATACAAACAATAAACATCTTTTTACACTCTTTAATTTGTAGTGAGATAATTCGCTTCAGTTCTAGCTGCATATGAATCAATGATATTTTCCTCTTTAATATTTGCAGGACGAAATAAACATGCCTATTTGAATGCATGTTGAAAAAAATCAGAACAATTTAATACAATCGAATGTCTCATGAATCGATCAATCAGAGTTTAAAAAAAAGTCAAAAGAATGACGGATGCCACAGACTTTTTTTTTTTTGGAGGAGGAGGAGTAGGCCTATAGGTGGAATTTTCACATTAACTTCACGCAATATAACAGAATTTTATTATCGCAATTTTTACTTTATTCTTAAAATATTATGACGTTAATCTTATTTATTTAGTTCTTTTTCAACGTGGCACAAAAATGCTGTCGTATAGGCTACTGAATGCAAACACAATTTTGGTACAGCGGCCCCAAAAAAAAAAAAGTTAAAAATAGTGAGGGGATATTTGAATTATTTGTTAATAAACTAATGTTTTCTGAGTCAATGTTGCAAAAATGAATTTACCTGACTCGCCATCTCCTCATTGGACATGCCTTTAGAGAGAAATGCACGTGCCTTTAGAGAGAAATGCATCTTTACGGATTACATAATGAAAGAGTTTTTGTTTTCATTAAATGCATGAAAAATTAATTATTTAGTTTTAAAATAGTAATTTAAAGCATTCTATAGATATATTTATCATGTCGGTGAAGCGCTCCTGCTCAACACCACATTTTAAATCAGGGGTGTCAAACTCAATTCCTGGAGGGCCGGAGCCCTGCAAAGTTTTATTCCAACCCTGCTCCAGCACACATACCATGTAGTTTTCAAATAAGCCTGAAGGACTTGATTAGTTGGATCAGGATGAATCTAAACTCTGCAGGGCTCCGGCCCTCCAGAAATTGAGCTTGACACCCCTGATTTTATCATTTCAAATATCTGTATTCAACGTTTTATGTTTAAAACAAAGCATTATTTATGCATTTGTAACTGCAGGTTAAATGCATCCATGTCCCTTCTGAGCTACATTAAACTGTGTAAATACATCTAAATGCCACTTCAAATGCAGATTCCAGAAATGTTTTCTTATGTTGGAATGAAAGAGAGGTTATTGTGGATGAGGTCATTTGTACGTCCAAAGTTTTTAACATTTGTGGTCCCAAAATGCATCTGGAGACTTAAGCCAAACTTAAGAGGGATATCATGAGGAATTAAAGTTGTTTCACACTATGAAAACATACTGTAACATCCAAAACTCAAATATCCTTTCTGGTAAAAAAAAAAAAAGTTTGACATTTTATCACTTATTGACATTTAAACATTTTCAAGTGTCCTAATACATTTGGCGCCATTGTACATCATATGTGGGGAATGTAACATTTCTTGGAATGTAGCATAGAGACAGCTATTGCTCAAATGTGTGGTATGTGCAGACATCTGCCATGAAAAGGGCAGGAATTTGAGCAGGCCGGCGCTTTGCCCACCCAAGCAATTTGGTGCTGTGATGGGCGTTCAGAAAAAAAAGGATGGTCCAGTTCCTGTGGGAGCGGGTGGGCTTGAGGGGCATGCTGGAAATCCGAGTAAACAGCGTCTGTCTTTTGCCTCCCGCACCAAGTGCAAGGCTGGCTGGGAGATTTATAGTTGTCAGGGTTTGTGCAAGAAGCCTTGGAATATGTTCCAATTTCAGCTTCCCAATCAAACCCGGCTAATGTAATAGCCCCATCTCGGGATCGCCCGCACCCACCTACCAATCCCCGACCCCCTCCACCCAAAACAAAATCAGTGGCCGCAGCCAGCTCAGCGGACCGCAGGTGCACGTTCGACTATAACTCTCATTTTCAGCAAGGGCGCCTGCGAGTGAGTGAAGAATGGAATCATGGGAAACAGCGGTCGCTCTCATAAACATTTTACAAGGATGATTGCGTACTGGTTAGACTGGAGAAATCTCCAGCCACGGTGAAATCAATCACAGATGGACACCCTCTATCATATGCTCTACTCTGAGCGTGTGTATTTTGGTGTGTTTAATGCAGGCAATGTTGCGTAATATTTGTGTCAGTGCATTTGTGGTGCAATCAGACAGATGCTTTACGCATTTTAGGTTACTGTGCTGAATTAGCGTTGGTTTCCAAATATAGTATTGTTTTTCCTGATGAATGTATTTGGAAACAGATACACAAAGTGATTTTCTTCAAAGGTTTTGTGACTGTCTATGAGGACATTAGCCTATTCAGCTTAGATAATAAAACACCCCTGCTTAAACCAGCCTATCATGAATAAGCTGGTTAAACTGGTCTCTTTGATGGTTTTAGAATGGTTTTGGACAAGTTTAAGGTGGAGACACTGAGCAGACCAGATTAACACCAGTTTGCCACAAGGTGAAAGCAGGTTTAAAATATCTCTAAAAATGTCAATAAAGCCCATATTTGGTCTATCAGTGAAAATTGTAAATGGTTTGGTTCATCATACACCTTAAATACTTATGTAGGCTATATACACATAAAATGATTAGCATCATGTTTCAAGCATTAACATTTGTGCTGCGCTTCATGCAGTGTTTAACACTTGCATTATGTTTGCAGTTGTTCAACTGTTAAAGGTAATATTGTCTAGCTACTAAATTATAGAGGTTTAACGCTATACATATAAAACAGATAAAACAATTTACCATGTTATACCCACCTCTCTCTGCAAAAGTTTCTACAAACTTTCTGAGTTGAATGGAACATAGTATTAGTGCATTACATGCTAATGAGTGAAGAAATCATTATTATCATACTCAGCTTGTGCTGGATTGGTTCTGGCTTTGTTCTCAACCAAGGCTGTCAGAGATATAAAGTAAGAATATCCCACAACCTGACTTTGAAGAAAACACAGCAGGAGGCCACTTGTTTTTTGCATGTCATTCAGGGAACAAATTTTGTCAATCTAGCATGCCAATCTTGTGTCAAAACAAATTACAGGCTGTTTCACGGTGGTAATTTAGTTAAGGTCAAAAACATTCTAGGTAAGATTACAAGAAAACAACATTTTCAGTAAAGTTTAAGGTACTCCACATTTTTTATGTATGTTGTGATGGACAAAAAAAAAAACAGAAGCCGTAATTAAACCTTATACTGACACTTATTGTTGTGGAAGAAGCAATATGCAACATAACTTGTTTTTGGCTACCAGTGCCATTGTAGAAATACGCTTTTTCTGGTGTATTTGTCAAAAAATACTAAT
>NW_015557089.1:608973-617978 GCF_001515605.1 Sinocyclocheilus anshuiensis | reverse complement strand
TATATATATACTAGGGATGCACCGATACCACTTTTTCCAGTACTCGCCCGATACCGATACTTTTATTTTTGGTACTTGCCGATACCGATACCGATATATATATATATATATACACATATATATTCTTTTGCTACTGGATAAAACAGTAGCCCTGAACGTTGTACTGACACCTACTGGTGTGGATGTAGCATCACACAAAGGCAAACGTTTTCAGTTACCAGTCCTATAGTAGAAATGCCTATAAATGTAAATCACATAGTTTTTTACTTATATTTTGATGGACAAAAGTACAAAGGACTTGAATCTTATACTGACACCTACTTGTGTGAAAGAAGCATCACGCAAAATCAATGTTTTTCACACAAATGTTTTTGGCTACTAGTGCCATTGTAGAAATACTCTTTTGCAAGCATATCTGTCACCCATGACTAATATATTCAGCAGCCACAAGTAATTTTCTGATTTTTCTATCATTCGTGATAAAAAACATGCCATACTGACAACTACTGGTGTGGATGTAGCATCACACAAAAGGCAAAAGTTTTCAATTACATTATAAAAAGTATTTTTTTTTATAAATAATTCTTATATTAAGATTTTTTTTAAAATATCCCTTTGAATTTTTACAACTTAAAATTTAAGTTGTTTGCCTCTTACACTGTAAATACGTTTTATTTTTACTACAGTTCTGTTTTTTAAAGACTTGACCTGACTTGACACATTGTCTTGAGCTCTCCAGAGATAGTCAAAAACCCACACAATGTGGCAGTATGTACGCGAAGAGAGAGGAAGATAGGGAGACGGTGTCCTTTGGGAGCAGGCAAAGGTTGTGAGCACAGTGGAGACTGACAGACAGTAGGTGACAAAAAATGTATGATGCAGCAGAGCTCCAGGCACAAAGGTCCCTGACAGGTGAGACCATATTATAGATGAGCTGTGCATGATGATGTCGGCAGGTGTCTGCCAACTGGATTTTTTTAAAGATGGCAGTAAATTATTTATAAACACAAGCATAAGTATATGAGAAGAGGACTCATGGTTATACTGTAAAATAACATGTTTGTGTTTGCCATTGTCATGATTTTTCTTTTTATCTGAAGTCACTTGAACATGCACACACGCGCACAAAATAAATTATGTAAAAATAAGCTAATAACTATTAAGGCATTCTTTTAGGCTACTTGCAGATGTTTCCACCTAGGAATGCAGCAAAAATGTGATACTTTTCTTTCTTGACACTTTTATGTATATAATGATTTGCATTCTGTTGTATAGGCTGCGTCAAATTCTGCATGTGGCCAAATTCTTACAAACAAATTTAAACGCCCGCATAATGATTGACTGGCATTTGTT
Organism: Sinocyclocheilus anshuiensis; assembly: GCF_001515605.1. Taxonomy (NCBI): domain Eukaryota; kingdom Metazoa; phylum Chordata; class Actinopteri; order Cypriniformes; family Cyprinidae; genus Sinocyclocheilus; species Sinocyclocheilus anshuiensis. The sequence continues at coordinate 616,625 of NW_015557089.1, read as the reverse complement.
GCCATGACATTTATGTGTTATGTATGTTTCTTGTACATTGTGAATTCCTGCTTTCGCCTGCCAATTTCATTTCTCACCATTCTATTTCTGAGTATATTGGGTCTGCCTAGTTTTGTCCATTTGCCTGGATTTGTTCTAGAAAATTGGATTTCAATTTGAATTTGTCTAACTTGACTGATGCTATCTTCTCTCAATAAAGTTGCAAATGGATTTTGAACTACAACCTGAATCAGCTACATTATGCCCGAGAAAAATTTCACAGGTTAACTGATGCCACCAGGTATGAGTTTCCACCATACTATAAAATCAATAACAATGAATGTTGAGTTAAAACGTCTCAGAGATGGTAAGATTTTACTGTGAGTTTTAACATACCCTTGGTCTTCTCATTTTTCTGCTTGCTACTGCTGAAGGTGTTAGCCCCCTTTTTTTTCTCTTGTACCAGCACCTGGTTGTATAAAACACACCATCTGTGTTTTATTCAGCTGTCTCTGTCTACTTGGAGGGAATGGAGTTGGCGCTTCTGTAGCAAGTACAGTAATTACACAATGCTCCATTAAATACTAGGAATGTGAGAAAGACCCAAAACAGATGTTACAGTGAATCTGCAGAAAACTAGTGGTGAAATCATGCAGGATGATTGGCAGTGGGTGCAAAAAGAAGAGAAAGGACACACTAGGGGTAAGCATTGTAACCAAAATCTTATATGAAAGCATAATTAATGTAGCATGATTGTAATGGGGATATTTTTAGAGAAATTACAGTAAACATAAATAAAAAAATAAATAAAAACATAAAAATTCGACGATTACTGACATACAGTAATAGTATAGATCTATAACATAAATGTTCTTTGCAGACTTTGGTATCTTGCTAAATCTCAGCACGGTTTGAGATATTGTTGAGATCTGACGCTCTACAGGAGACGTGTTTCACACCAAGTAAAAAAAAAATGCTGAAGCTGAAATCATATTTTCTGACTAGCTTATGTTTCCTCTCAGATATCCTTTCATAAGAACGGTTTCTTGTGTCTCACCTCCTGTTTTGAACTATACTACCCTACGAGCGGGTCAAACTGAGGTTTTAACCCAACCGCAAGGGCAGAATCCCAACCTCTGCTATTGTTAGCATGGCCGATGAACTGGACTTGGATCAGCATGCTGAAAGGCTGCCAAAGAAAACCAGCATGCCATAAACAATCAGTATTCACCTTAGCACATGCTGCAGTTTGAAGATCTATTGTCAGAACGACTTTTCTTGAAACTTCTCTCTTAAGTGCAGTCATGCAACAAGATTACCACCCAGGCCCTCATTTGAAATGCCTTTCCCATACCTGTAGGACTAGCGGCAAATGCGCGGCTAAGCCTTCAGATTTCAAACACCATCACTGGATTTAATCCAGGGCTGAATCTGCTTTGTTGTTTGTAACTCTGTGGTATTAGGCTCCGTTTTCTATTTGTGCTGAAAAAAATAACCCTCGAGAACAATGTGGGCCCAGCTGACAGGATCCAAAAGGAGTGGCGCAGACATTGCGGCGAAAAGGAAGTATGAAAATGGGCCGATGTGAAACAGTGTCTCTTTGGCCATTGATTTTGATCTTCTAAGCCACATGTAAATAAGCATAATCGTAAATATCTCTATTTATTGATATTGTCTTATCTCCAAGCTTTGACGCGGCTTAAAGGGTTAGTTCACCCAAAAATGAAAGTTCTGTCATTAATTACTCACCATCGTGTTGTTCCAAACCCGTAAGACCTTCGTTCATCTTCGGAACACAATTTAAGATATTTTTGATGAAATATGAGGGCTCTCTGACCCTCCCATAGACAGCAAGGTAACTACCACGTTCAAGGTCCAGAAAAGTACCAAGATGATCGATAAAGTAGTCCGTGTGACATCAGTGGTTCAACGCCGTCATCACACCGGATCTGGGTCAGCGCCGGCGCCGCCACACGCTCGCGTCATGATACTGTTGTGAACGCGGGTCCAAAGTGACGCAGTAGAGATGAAAATGTGGAATAAAGTCGTTATTTTGGTTTTCTTTGCGCAAAAAAGTATTCTCGTAGCTTCGTAACTTTACAGTTGAACCACTGATGTCACACGGACTACTTTGTCGATCATCTTGGTACTTTTCTGGACCTTGAACGTGGTAGTTACCTTGCTGTCTATGGGAGGGTCAGAGAGCCCTCATATTTCATCAAAAATATCTTAAATTGTGTTCCAAAGATGAACGAAGGTCTTACGGGTTTCGAACAACACGAGGGTGAGTAATTAATGACAGAATTTTCATTTTTGGGTGAACTAACCCTTTAATATTTATATTGTGAGTGTTAAACATAACCGAGAAGTGTGAACTGCTTGTTGATTGAAGGGTGGAAATCTCCACACTGGAAAAGTGTGATTCTCAAGCATGTGGAGATTCTCACATCAGAGCAGGGAATCAATTCTGGTATGTAAAATGTACATTTTCTGCAAGAGAAAAGATGACAGACACATATGTGAGACTGGAACATGCACTGCTTCAATTCTCTACTGCAACACATTAAGGGGTTCAATTTGATGTGTTTGATTTCCCAGCTGTAAAGGCCAGATAAAACAAGTTCAAGGTGTTAGCTATGGTTTGAAATATACTAGTGTTCGAACTGGTTTAGGTCATCTTGGGTACCATCTTGCATATTTCAGCTAAAAGTGATTTTTGTCTCCAAAACTAATCAAACACTTCTAAACCAGCTAACTAAGCTTGTGTTTTGTTGAAGCATGTCGGAAATAAACTTTGTAGAGCAATCTTTCTTTCAGAAGGGACTGGCATTCATAAGACTAAAAAAAAAAAACAATCACAGGAAATGTCCACAACCATTAAACTCCCTGTATGCACTTGTCTTCAATTTAGTTGATGCAGAACAAGCCTCATTCGCCAACAGGATATTATCATTTTGGTAAATTTGATTATTTTTTTGTCCATTTTAACCACACATAAGATGCAATGAATGAAAGTGTGCCAAAAGTACCCAGAGCCTACTTCTGGATGTAGACAACCTCTGATGAAGGGTTCAGACCCCAGACCACTAATCGCCAATCTCGTTAAATAGGTGCTTCAAAAACTGTGATTTCTACTGTCTTACCTGCAAGCGCAGTTAGCTCTGAAGTAGGTATTGATTTTTTTTTTCTTGCAGTGAGTGCAGCTTCTCCCTTGATAATGGATCACAAAGTGTAGGGTTTTCACATCTGTATGGGGCCATTTGACTTCTCTGCTAGGTCGATTCCCTAGGTTATTATGTACAGTTAGAACAAACCATCTTACAGAGCTCGGACGAAAGACATAACAAACCCTCATAACTAGATCTGCATTTATTCAAGTGAATACTGGTGATTGCAAAGCAATACAAAGTTTCTCTCTCTCTCTCTCTCTATCTCTCTCTCTCTCTCTCTCTCGTTAAAATGTTCCAGAAAAGAGAATAAAGCCACAGCGGAACTAATGGACATCAGAAGAAGCCGGTAGACCATTATGTTACATTTCTCAACCAAAAATTGCCCACGTGACTGAAATTATCAACTAAACGTCAGTATGTTGTGGTTCAAGCTGATTTAATTGCAGACAATTGCTGACAAGTGTATGCGCATGTTGATGCCACTGTGTCGTCATACATAAATTAGGTGTATTTAAGGAAGACTCAAAACCGTCAACAGTCTGCTCAAGCTGAGCTGATGTGTTATGTGTCAGTTTGTGCCCGCCGGTGGTGTTATTCGTGGAATGGAGAAGTATGTGCCCGTGCTTTGATAATACATGCTGCTCTTGCTGATTTAAATCAAGGGTGGCGTGCCATTGTACGGAAAGTCAGGCAAACAGAGGGGCCTTTGTGTGTGTGTGAGGTGTGTATGTGTGTGACGAGTTTAGGCTTGCCAAAGCCCACCCTCTAAAATGCGTGCAAATATTGTGCAAGCTGCCATTATAAAACCAACAAACTTGGTGAAAAAAAAGGTGTTTAAAAGGCTAATATTGTAAAAAGATCTAGATATCAGTGGTTTTGGAAGGCAAAGAGTGTGTTTGACACCCAAGGTCAGGTGCTTGTCTAGACAGCTTGGTTATAATGGTGTGAAGGAACTGGCTTTATTGACAACATTATTAATAGTAATTACTTGGTTTCGATCAAATTCTGGAAGTGCCGGATCCGGATCCAGCCTGTTCCGGCACAAATTATGCCCTGCATTGTTCCCCTCCAGGATCAGCTGTGCATGTGAATCAACACAGAAGGCAACATTTTCTCAAAAATATAACATTCACAAGAATGGTACATTGTTTACTGCAATTGTGATTCCTTTGCAAGTACGTTTATGCATCCTCTGTGCCACATTAATGTGTTTAAATGCACCAATTCACAATATATGCCTTTTTTGCAGTGCAAAGACAACTCTAGAGAAAAAGCCTAAAAGCCTACCCCAGATTGTGTGAAATGCAAAAGTAAACTAAATTTATCAAATGTATCTTCCATAAAATGAAATGACGTAACTTTCTGAAATTTTTGTATATTTTTTATGCAAAAAAAAAATTGCATTATTACACTGGTATTCCAATAGGACTGGGTGATAAAGCGGTGCTTATATATATATATATATTGCCAAAGCCCACAAAATTAATGTTGCTTAATTTTTTTTATTGCCAGGAAAATCCTTACGAATATATTGAAAATATATCAAATATTCAATATTTATCTCCTAGTTCTAGCGTCCAATAGATACACTAAAGAAATAGGTGGATAACAATATTGATGTCGCTCATACGTTACAGAGATCTAGGAATTCCCTAGTGTGTAGACTGGGGCTGCTATCCGATAACCACAAGCATCGGACATAAACCATTTTCAAATGTCCTGTGCTTGTGAGAGGCATTGGGGTTTATTATGATGGTGATGGCTATATCAGGAAGAGGAATGGATCGTTGTACAAATTAATTGAATAATTTATCAAGCGAAGCCATTATTAGTCAGGTCTGAATCAATGGAGTATAGGCAAATGTGCTTGATTAGAAGATCAGGCTGACCTGTAACTAGCAGACAGTCTATGATGAGCCAGTATTCTGTTCTGAGTGTTAATGGCAAAGACTTCAATCAGATTATATCAGCATTGACACTACGACTGTCATTTTGTTCATGGTGTACAGATGAATAGACAGACAGACAGAACGATAGACGGAGAGACAGATGAAAATAAAAGAGCGATAGATAGATAGATAGACAGACAGACACACAGACAGACTGACTGACTGATTGATTGATTGATTGATTGATTGATTGATTGATTGATTGATAGATAGATAGACAGACTTCTAACCTACAGACAGATAGCAGAAAACAGTTAACTGACTAGCTAATCTTGCTGAGCACCAGCTTGGCTAGAACAGCTTAAACCACATAAGAACAGCAAAACACTTCAGGCTGCATTCTTGAAATCCTCCAGAAAGGCTGCATAGAAGAAAAAAAAAAAACAACACACACAGGCCACACAAGCGATAACATATCTCTCCATTTCTGTTACTAGCCTGCAGCCAGGCTTTCTCCAGCCATCATAAACACAGAAAAACCAGCTACACTTACATGCTAAACCACATCGCTAAACGCAAATCTGTCCCACACTGCAAAGCTAAAACGATTTTTTCCTCGACTCCATGGCTTCTAGCACGTTAACACCATTAGCCACACCACCAATTGCACTAGGAAAGACACTTATCAATCCCCTCAGTGCTAGCATATCGGCAGCTGCGCCAAATGCTATTTTGCTAGCAGGAGGATAGCAAATCCTTCCTATTTTTTTTATTTAAATGTACAGGCCAATGGGTATTTTTAGCCACAGTGAGTGCGGAGGCCATTCTTGTTTCACTTCTCTTGTGCTAGTAGGCCAGGAAGCGGCTAACAGCCAGAACTCGTAACTTCTTTTTAATGGTATTCATTGAGAAAGAACTGTATGGGGCTTGTTTTTATCCATCAGAAGCTGACTGAATGTTGAAAAGTGGTTGTTAAATACTATTAAGCATTAGTGCGCAACCCACCCGCATCGTTTGTGCTACGGGTATGAATGAAAACTCAAACCACGTGGCTTGTAGAGAAGTAGAGTGTGCTACTCTGTTTCTAGGAAAATGAGAATAGATTTTTCAGTGGTGGATGATAGAATTATCTAGTGACCAGAATATAAAAAAAATATGAAAAAAATAAGAAAATATTTAATTATTAATTTACGTTGTTTTAATTAGTTAACTCATAAATAGATTGTGCATTTATTCATTTAGAATTATTATTTGTTTATTTATTTTCCATCTATCTATCTATCTATCATCTATCTATCTATCTATCTATCTATCTATCTATCATCCATCCATCCATCCATCTATCTATGAATGAAATAATTAAAACAATCAAATAAATAAAGTATATTTAGATTATGTATTTATTTATTTATTTATTTATTATAAACACAATATTTACCATTAATAAACAGATATGCAATCTAACTACACCAGATTAAGTATTTATCTTAAATATTATATTTATAAACATAAATAAATAATAAACATACAATATAACTACACTGACTTTAATAATTTACTTATCACTATTATTTATGTAACTTGTTTTATTATTATGTTAATAAATAAATAGTCAGTGTAGTTAGATTATATTACTGTATTATTTATTTAGTGTAGTTATTTCAAATATAATATTTTATGTATAATAAGTATTTATACACTATGCCATATATTACCAAAACATCAAATTATTATCAAATTAATTTATTAAAATAAATTCTAATAAAACAGATAAACGTTTGCCTGTAAAGTAAGGCATGTGGGATGACCTCTAGAAACAACAACAACAACAACAAAAAGTGGTCCAACTAACATGCAGGAAATATAAATACATATATATATTAGGGGTTGTGACAAGACACTTTTATCTCATGAGACGAGACGAGACACCAGACTGGGTTCACGAGAATGAGACGAGATTTTTAGACTTTTTTTAAAGAAATCCTCAAAGATGAAATGTATAGGGAAAAATTGTCTTTTATTCAACTTAAAAGCACAAAATGCAAAAAAGTAGGTGCATTTTGAAATCAACTTGTACTTCACATCTATTATAATACATTTTATGCAGTAATAAACAACATATAAACACTGCAAAATGTTTTGCCACAAACTCAACTGACAGGCAAGTAATTGCACAAAAATTATAAATAGTATAAATAAAAATAAATAATAAACAACATAAATATCGCTTTACAGTGGAAGTGAAGCAGTCAGTCAAGTTTACATTATTTAGTAAACTGATTTCCACTTTAATAAAAAACTATATAAACGCGATTAATGTATCCATTTTAAAGAATAAAGCAGTGGTTCCCAAACTGGGGGGCACGGCAAGGCTGAGGTTTAGTTAGGGCCCTATGAAATCAGTTTTATTTTTTCCTAAATTCCGTTTTATTTTTTTCCAAATTCCGTTTAAATTTTTCTGGATTCCGTTTTTTTTTTTTTTTCCATTAAAATTTTTCTAGAATCTGTTTTAATGGTTAAATTAAATTTTATTCATCAAAATGTCTAGTTAATTGAAATCATGAAACTTATATTATATAATAAACAGCAATTTATTAAAAGTTTAACAAAAATT
>NW_015557089.1:596053-608251 GCF_001515605.1 Sinocyclocheilus anshuiensis | reverse complement strand
TGTGTTGTGTATTTACATTTTTCTGGTTATCAAATGAAGGCATAAAACATTAATTTAATTTATCATTTATCTTTTCATTATTGAAAGTTAAGCAAACAAGATTTTTTGGCAAACACAGGGGATTTACTATTAAAATAAAAAAAACGGAAGAAATGTTTTGTGTGATTATTCCTTAAAAAATAATGTTTCATTTTAGTAGTAGTAGTAGTAGGCTATGTACATTCTACTGAAATATAGACTTTTATTTTGACGGGTTGCCGGGAATACCTTTACAGTTCTGTGTATGAGATATGACGCTAGTTTTACTCAAATCAAATGATACCATGACTGAGGTGCCCTTGAGCAAGGCACTGAACCCCCAACTGCTCCCTGGGCGCCGCAGCAAAAATAGCTGCCCACTGCTCTGGGTGTGTGTTCACTGCTGTGTATGTGCACTTTGGCTGGGTTAAATGCAGAGCACTGATTCCAAGTATGGGTCTGCGCCATTCATAAACAGAGACTGGCAGAACATGCAGGATTCACAGATACAAGTCCATATCGTGATTTGATTTAAGTGTAATGACACCAGTCGGTTCTCGCGAGATCTCGTCACACCCCTAATATAAAAACACTAGCTTTCTATTTTTTCTATTCTATCTACTTGTTTTTCTTTGTGTGTGTGTGTGTATGTATAATATATATATATATATATATATATATATATATATATACACACACACCTTTCTAAGAAAGTGGTACATGCGTTTTAAACTAGAAAAACTCTCTCATACATCAGTTACCCATTTGTCTAGTGGTTGTGTTTGCCATTCCCACAGCATTTATTCCACCTTCACTCTTACTTTACATTTCACAGGGGTCCTGAACGATCCAGATGTGGACGGTTTGAGAACAGACAGACCCGGATCTTAAGAAATTACAGCATCTCCTGTACAAGAGCGGGCCTGCCAACTCCCCTTAAAGCCCAAGAGGATGATTAATGGGCAGGTAAAGACTTTCTGAGCCACGTCTAGATACCTCAGCTAGGCCTCAGCGTGTAGATAAAAGTCAAAACGGATCGCAGGGCCAAAAGAGTTGTCCTACTAGAACCAAAAGCCTCGTCACACAGAAAGCTTTATGCATTCTCTGCAATCCCCAACACGCTCAGGCAGGTAACGGATGTCGCCGAAAACAGCCAGTAGTCTGTCAGTTCTGTTCTTGCTTCATCAATTTGGACATGAAGACAGTGACTTCACCCCGTGTGACTCTGAATAGAGTGAAGCGACATCAAAGACGCGCTGAGTAAATAAGCTATATGCAAACGAGTGACTGGTGGTTGCCAGAGAGACGGGTTAATTGGGAAAAGGAGAGTTCCAGAAATCTGTTTCATTGCTTTTTGCTCTCTGCGCGGGAAAGATGAAAGACAGAGCCTGAAAGTTTTCCCCTTCTTCTGCGATTGTCGGAGCTGAATGCGGCTTGTTTGTTGTATTGCGCTTCTGTATCCGCAGGACAGAAGCGAACGGTTTGTTCAGAAGTTGACTGTATGTGGAGTTCACAGAGAGGTCTTGATCTCGACAGTGAGAGCTACTCATGCGCTCTTGGATTTCTTTAGTCTTTGAGGGAATAAATGCATGCTGTGATATACAGTCAGTGAGAGATTCTGTCTGTCTATCTAGAATACTGATGCTGTAGTTAGATTATTTATCTATTTATTTAAATGTATATAATAATAAACAATACATATTAGTACTAAATAATAGTAATTAGTAATAATAAACAATATTAGTGATAAATACACAATAATTCTAATAATTTAAATTTATTTACATCATTATAAATGTAAATACTACTAAATGTGTAAACAAATAATAGTCATAAACTACACTAGAATTATATATATACTGTGCATATATATATATATAAATAAAAGCACATAACAACAACAATAATGGTAATAATAATAATAATAAATAGTAAATAGCAATAATTAGAATATTGCTGCTATAGTTAGATTTATTTATGTATTTATTTATTTGAAATGTATATAAGAATTAAAAAATAATTAAATAGATAATAATACATACTTTTGCCATATAATACTATGTATTAAAATGTAACAAAAAATATTATTATTATTATAAATAATAAATTAAACTAACATTTAAAAAAAAGTTTGTAACAAATATAATTTCCTATATATTCACATAGTAATTCTCACCAGTGCTGTCAGACTTTTGGACCTGTTTTGCCCCCGTAGTCCTTCCTGTGTTTCCTTACTTGGTCATGTTCCTGTCCTCGTTTAGTTTGATTATGTTCCATTGATGTCACCTGTGTTCCCCTGATTGCCCTGTGTTTAAAAGTCCTAGTCTGTTCAGTTTGTGTTGGTCAGGTCTACTCGTTCTCTATGTGTGTTGGCTCAAGCCCCTATTGTGGATTATCGCCTGTGTTTCTTGATTAAAGACTGTTAAACGCTTCCTCGTGACTCCAGCGTGTTCCCTCAACAGCGTAGTGTGACAAGTGCCTGCTTAATTCTTTTCAGACTGATTCATTTTAAAGACCTGCAGCAATCAAGTGATTAATTCACGAGTTGGAAAACACGTTGTACTGTATATGACAACATTTTGTGACCGTCAATATTATTTCTCTGTCTCGTTATACATTTCACAAACTCAGCTATAATACATATATTGTGCCCGACGCAGTGATCCTGAAGAGCAGTGCAGGAAAACATGATTCCTGCATTCAAACATGTTTTAACCCCAAGATCTATACTGCAATCACAGCCTATTCATTAAATTCCACTGGAGGACTGGATGAAACCTACCGCACAATTAAATTTATTTAATCCCTGGATACGGTCTCATTATTTTGCATTAAAAGTTGTGGGAGAGGTGAATTGGAGTGGAATTCATGTGAATTATTCTAAAAGTTAAAAACACACACTTGGAACTAATTGACATCCCACATGGCAAAAATGTAAAATAAAAGAGATGTGCGGAGAGGAGCTGATTGTGTAAAAGGGAAGCGACACTATAATTTTAGATCATTATCAAACTATCTTTCTGAAGTCAACATGAAAAGCTATTCGCAACCCAACTTAAAAAAAAAAAAAAAAAGGTTATTCAACAAGGAAAAGATATACAGAGTGGGACTTGATTTATATATTTATTTTTTGGAATAACATGCACCAATAGATCACACACAATCGAGCCAGGAATATTCATTAAAGAAGTAAAATTTGATTTTTATAAAGATCTTAAAAACAAACAAACTAGATTTTCTGTGATTTGTGAAAATAAATAAATCATGTGTTGTGTGTTTATAATAATAATAATAATAATAAGAAGAAGAAGACAAAGAAGAAGAAAACAATGTAAAAAATAATAGTAAAAAATATAGTTAGTGTGGTTAGATTATAATTTATATTAAACAAACAAACTACTGTGAGGATTATGTACTGTTTTGTGTTGTGTTTTCCCTCCACACGTGCTCGTTACCCAATTTCTCCCGTGTTTCCTGCCCACATATTTTCCCATATATATTTTCCTGTTCCTGGTCTCGTTTTGTCTGAGTAGTGATTCTGTGCACCTGTGTTCCTCGTTATTCCCTCGTTTCGTCATGTATATAAGTCCTAGTCTAAGCATTCTGTCTACTATGTTCCTCTACGTGTGTGTTCTCCAAGTTCCTGATGTGGATTAACTCCTGTGTTTCCAATATTAAAGACTGTTAATGCCTTGGATAATCTTGGATTTCTTTAGTCTTTGAGGGAATAAATGCATGTAATACATATTAGTACTAAATAAGTAATAGTAATTAGTAATAATAAACAATATTAGTGATAAATACACAATAATTCTAATAATTTAAATTTATTTACATCATTATAAATGTAAATACTACTAAATGTGTAAACAAATAATAGTCATAAACTACACTAGAATTATATGTATACTGTGCATATATATATATATAAATATTATTATTATAAATATTATTAGTAAAGACTGTTAATGCCACTTCGCGTCTCCTTCGTTCCTCCTGCACAGTATCTTGACAGAAGACCCGACCTACAATAAGTAAGCGCCCCTTCTACCCGTTTTGTTTCCGGTTTTTGACAGTCTTTTGTTTTCTTGTTTCTCCCCGTGGCCATGGAGATAGCCGCACGGTTCACCGCCCTCGCCCGCAAAGACCTGTAGCCAGGAGAGGGCTCCTGTTCCTGAGTTTAGCCCGGAGAGGGCTCCAGTTCCTGAGTTCAGCCCAGAGTGGGCTCCTGTTTCCCCGTACTACCCAGAGAGTGACTCAGTTCCCGAGTTCAGTCCAGTCGTTCCTCTGTCAGTTGTGCTCCCCGTGCTGGGAGTCGCAATTTGGTGTGTGTGGGAAGCGCACACCAGCCCTGAAAGCCCGGACGCTCACAAATGCCCACCCACCTACCCGCTCCTGCCTCCTCCTCCGCTGTCGTCTGGCAGCACCTCTGCTCGTCCTCAGCCCACTATCAGCATGGTGAGAGCTCTGCAGGACTGCCATCCTCTAGCATTGCTGTGGCTGGAGTATCCCTTGACTCCACCTCCAGCCTCTAAGCCCCGGACTCCGCCTCGGCCCGTGGACCTATCGGCTCCACCATGGCTCCTAGCTCCCTCCTCTCCGCCGTGGCCCGGCAGTCCACTAGCTCCACCGGGCTCCCTCGTCCCTCCGGCTCTGCCTTGCGCCGTGGAGCCGGAGCTGCAAGTGACGTCAGTCAAGGTGCGAGAGCCGGCAACAGAGCCCACCACGAGGGAGAATGCCGCGGACAGTGAGAGTGTGGAGAGGAGCTCCGCCCCCTGCACCATGGCTGAGGGTGAGCTGATAATGGATCTGGGACTGCTGGACTGCAAGGGAGAGGTTATAGAAGGGGACCTCATCGACTGGGATGCTGATCTGGCCCCTTTCCTCCCTCCTGCTGCAGAGCCCTCTATCACTCCTGTTCCCACGTCCCGCCCAGTGAGGTCTCCTGTTTCCATGTCCAGCCCAGGGAGGGCTCCCGTTCCTGAGTTCAGTCCTGAAAGCCCGGAGGCTCACAAATGCCTACCCTCCCACCTGCTCCTGCTTGCTCCTAGCTCCCTCCTCTCCGCCGTGGCCCGGCAGTCCCTAGCTCCACCGGGATCCCTCGTCCCTCCGGCTCTGCCTTGGTCTGGCGTCGACCATCCTGCGCATCATCCCTTCGGCTCCGTCAGGCTCGTTCATCCCGTCGGCTCCTCCTCTGTCACTCTGGCTCCACCGCGGCCTTTCGGATCCATGCCTCCGCGTCAGTCGCCGGCGCCATCTGCTCTGCCTTGGCCCTCCGGATCCTCCCCGTCGCCCTGGCTCATCGGCTCTCCATCTCTGCCTCGGGCTCCTCCACCACCTGCTCCGCCGCCGTTGGTCGGCCCCCTGGATTCATCAGCCCTTCCTCCTCCATGGCTCCTCCCTCCGTCAGCTCCACCGTGGCTCGTCATTATGGCTGTGGCCTGGGTCCCACCTAGTGCTGCATGCTCCAAGTCCCTCCTCTTTCCTCCCTGGCTCCTTCCTTCGCCTGTTCCGCCATGATCCCCTGAACTCCCTGCCATGGCTTTCTGAGCTCCCTGATCCACCTTGGAGGCCTTCCTTGTCCCTATCCTATACCAGCCTCCAGGGCGCCCGCCCTGTAATGTCAGGATTATGGACTGTTTTGTGTTGTGTTTTCCCTCCACACGTGCTCGTTACCCAATTTCTCCCGTGTTTCCTGTCCATATATGGTTTTCCTGTTCCTGGTCTCATTTTGTAGTGATTCTGTGGACCTGTGTTCCTCATTATTCCCTCGTTTCGTCATGTATATAGGTCCTAGTCTAAGCATTCTGTCTCTGTCGGGTCTACTATGTTCCCCTAAATGTGTGTTCTCCTGATGTGGATTAATCCCTGTGTTTCTAATATTAAAGACTGTTAATGTCACTTTGTGTGTCCTTCGTTCCTCCTGCACAGTATCATGACATTATTTTTATTATTTGCGTTGTTTTATGAACATTCACAAACAAACAAGCAAACAAGTCATTTTTATTTATTTAAAATGTACAGAAAACTGTAAATACATAATAGCTAATAAATAAATATAGCCAGTGTATTTAGAATGTAATGTCCAATAAACAAACAGACAAACTACACTGACTATATTTATTTTTTCCTATTATTTATAATACATTAAATAATAATTTTATGTATATAATCAATCAGTAATTCAGTCAGACCCCATAAATAGATGTTGTAAAGTCCAAAAAAAAAAAAAAAAACAATAACAAACAATTAGAACTATATAAAAATGAATGCATTAATTACAAATCTCAAATTGCACTGGTGACAAAGATGCCAACAATAATGTATTAATCATCAGGAAACAATACGGACTGTAGTACAATGTAACCAGTAATTTAGCATCTTTAGCCCACCAGCATGACAGAAAATTACTGATGTATTCATATTAAACTTTCAGCTCTTCTAGTTGTAAAAGACTGTTTCCATGGTAACCCCACAAAGACTGCGCTCCTGAGGACTGAACTGAGCGCTTCACTTTCTCTCTCCCAGACTCTCTTTCTAGGCAATACATATCTGCTTGAAGGTGATGTCACGCATGCTGCTGGCTTCTGAACAAACTAACCAGAATATATGGAAAATAAATATAAATATAAATACGCAATATAAATAGGTTCTACTCAAAAGCCATCATAATGGAGATTCCTGTGCCTGATTTGTTCAGAAAATGTTCATGTGATGTGCTGCAATGACTGTAAGTCTATTCACATTCAGAGAAACTCAAAGGGCTTTTTTAAAATATTGTTCACGTCAAGAGGTATGAAATATGTGGTAAATGGTATAAATTGATTCAGGAATAGGTCACCCAAAATGAAAATGATGTGTGTTTACCATCATATTTACACCAGCAAAAACAATTATATGTGAAATGTTTGCATATTTCAAATCAAATGAAAAACAAAATGAAATTTTTTAAAGCAGCTAAATTCAAAAATGTATACTAAAATTATTATTGTTATTGTTGTTTTTAATAACCAAATGAAAATGAAAACTACAGTACATTTAATAAAGAAACTGAATGCAATGGAGTGATATGTAAAATACATAAATAAATAAATAAAATAAAATAAATTCCAACTGGAATTTTACACAACAAAGAACATCCCCTTCCATAGGATTCTCCAGGGGAGCAGCTGTGGACTTTCACAGGCATGACCCAGATCCTCAGATGGTCAGCTGTGTCTGGTTCCACACACTTTGTCTGGGTTATACGTTCATTTTGTGCTCTACCATATCCTCTGATGTGGTGTCATCAGCCAATAAGAATGCATGAATGCTTTCTGTCCGTTCACACAAAGTGATCTTGATCACTTGATCTAACAACTAGATTATTTAACAAGAAGGCAGAAATGGTGCATTTGAAATGCATTTAACTATTTTCTACTAATACTTTAGTTCCATCCACTATCTGTTTGCAACACAACATTATGGGTGTGCCCTATTAATGCAGGATATATGCTATGCTGCTTTGTATTTTGGTCATAACCCAACCAGGCTCAAATGGAATCTGTGGACTTTTCTGCCATTTAAATGACAAATATTCCATTATATTGTAGTAGATCTATTGCCAGTGCCAGATTTCTCTTGGAAAGCTCTTGAAAGTGTGAAGTGGACATTTTCCCTGTCTATTGCTTTTGTTGTCAAAGAATCAGTGACTTACTGGCCTCAAGCAATTTAATCAACTCAGGCTCATTGGGAAAAATGTGCCTATGGCGATATCTGTTCATTCTTATACATAGTGTGACACTTTCAAAGCGAAATGTCCAGTCAGTGGCACTAAAAGCATGTTCAGTGAACGTGTTGTTGTAGTGGTTGTTGTTGTATGTATCATAGCAGTTCAGAAATTAAATGTCCAGTGAGTGACACTAAAAGGTTAATGCTCTATCACGTTTGAAAATAATGCACCATGAACACTAAACCAGACCTTAAGTCTAACCAATAGTGTTAACAAAAGCAAACGTGAGATGAAAATGCATTTGAGATCTTTTATCGTGACTCGTGTTTCATGGGACTCGTACCAGTGTGTTTTGTATCGGGTGCGCTACCGAGCAAGTTTACTACATTAGAAAAGCATGGAGCTGGTTATGTAATGCAAACATCAAAATGTATTATTTTACAAATCATGCATTATATCATATAACATAGTGTTGTACAAGGAAATGTGTGAAAACAAGACTTTATTAATCTATAATTTGCCCATGTAATCTTCATTTGTGTGAAAATGAATAAAAGTTGTTGGTGTTTCAATGCCATCAATGTTCATGTTGGCTGGAAACTGCAGTGAATTGTATATATATTTTTGGAGCCTATATAGATTTTAATCACTGTCGATATGAACGCACCATAAGGCAGAATCATTGTTCTGGCTAATGTTTGGACCAGCATCTATGATATCAAAAAGTGTTTCCTGGGTGGGCAGCTTACTTGGATTTGGGGCCCTAGTGAACCTGAGATCGGTTTTGAGTTTGCTGTGATAAGAGCGAACATGATATAAAAAGTAAATCAAGTCCCGTCTAAAAGGGCAAATTCTGTATTGTGTGTGGAAATCCCCCCTTGGTTTCCTTTGCTTTCCTCAGCTGTCAGTTTAGCACAGCTGCGTTCCTACCTGCCCCTGCATGAACCGCACATCACCTCATGTCACCTCACAATCAGCTCTGTACTGCTTCCCGGGGCAGTACAAAGTCAGAAAATAAAATGATAATCATCCATAACCGTCCCCCTACATCTCACGGGGAGAATAAAGAGACCATCCAACAAAACATAAATGATTCATCAAGGGCTTTTTCTCATTTGCACTTTTATTTTCTGCTTTCCCCATTCATTTTATGGCATGTTTTTGGTCCTTCCTGTTCGGGTGGAATCACAGCCTCTGTTTTCACTTTCGTGTCAGCGGCAGGCAGACAGCTCCAGTTTTTCGATGCTCCATTTTCGGATGAACAAAGCCAATCCAGCTGTGTTGTCAGAAGGAGATGATTCTCTCTTTCTTTCTCTCACTCTCTCTTTCTATTTGTTTCTCCCCACCCTCCTCTTTTTCCATGCAGTTAACACACACTCTTCTCGACTTGGCAATAAATTCTGTCAGATTTGATAAAAGGCTACATCTTTCACGCCGTGTATGGCAGTTTCGAGGACTCCTTCTGGGTTGAAGAGGACCAAACTGTCCTAAAAGCAACATAAGGCTGTGACCTCTCACCTATTCTTGCTTTAAACCACTTTGGTTTAGTGTCTATTTTACAGATGACCTTAAAAGGGTCAGGTCATTGAGAATTAAAGGTGTTGTATGTCATTTTTGACTACTAAAGCATAAAAAAATACTATAATATGTATGGAGATTTAGGAAACATGCTAAATTCAAATACTTGTTTCTCTAAAAACAAAACAATACTACAGCCAGTTATTCTATATTGAAATGTGAGTTCCATGTCAGAATGTCTGTTTTTGTTTTGGTCTGTGTTATTCCCCCCACTGCCACTAGTATTTCGCCAGCCTGGGTTGCCAGTCAGTGGAAAACACAGCATACTGCAGCCATGGAAGCCAGCAAACAAACTGGATCAGGAGACACAGATTCTACACGACCTAAAAAGCCTCAGCATCCATCTAAAACGCTCTGTGACTAGTCATATTAAAACACAGATAAATCAACTCATCAACCTACAGTGTAAGGCTCATCACCTTCCATTTTTAATTGCGCTCGCTTCTGTTGTGTGTCCTCAATCTGGCAACCCGCGTCTTCATTAAGTCTGAGGAGGACGGTGCAGGAGAAACCACTCTCTCCAATATTTTGAATTTGGACTGCAGTTCCTATTTCATCCACTATCTGTCAATATTACATACTGCACCTTTCATATTTTTTAAACTTTGATTTGAAAATTTGGTGTAATATGTCTATATATTGTAACACTGACAAACATCCACTCCACAGTACATCCATACCATTTATTCATTGTGTTAACTAAAAGGGGAAAAATATTTATAACACCATAATAACCATTTATTAATACCCTAGCAACTACTGTAATCACCTGGAAATCCATACCAACCACTAATCAAAAAAGCCTAAATAGCAAAAGCCACTAGCAACTACCCAAAAAACCTTGTAAGTCACATAGCAATGCACTAAGAACCACCCAAACACATTAGCAACACCCTAGCAACCACCCAAAACACCTTAGTAATGACTTAGTAGAGCCAAAGCAACTGCCTAGAACACTCCGGAAACCACATAGCAACACACTAAAATACTCTAAACACCACTTAACCACTCGGAATGCCCTAGCAATCACTAAGCAATAACATAGCAACCAGGTCTGGTGATGCCCAAGCAATCACTCTGAACACCCTGGCAACCACATAGTAACATATTAACATTTAGAACACCTTAGTTACCATTTAGTGATACCCTAGCAACAGCTCCAACCACCCAGAACACCCTAGCAACTGCGTAGCAACCACTTAGCAAAGCTATAGCAACCACCCAAAGCCCACCAGCACCAGAGTTTTGCATGGCCAAGAGTCTCTCAGATTGTATTTGTCAGAAGTTCTCAGCAACCAATCAAAACAGAGGTAATTTGGACCCCTCTATTTTATGGGATGCACTCAAGGCAGTGATTCGAGGAAAATTAATAGCAATTACAAGTACTTTTAAAAAAGAAAGAGTAGCTAAGCAATAACATAGCAACCAGGTCTGGTGATGCCCAAGCAATCACTCTGAACACCCTGGCAACCACATAGTAACATATTAACATTTAGAACACCTTAGTTACCATTTAGTGATACCCTAGCAACAGCTCCAACCACCCAGAACACCCTAGCAACTGCGTAGCAACCACTTAGCAAAGCTATAGCAACCACCCAAAGCCCACCAGCACCAGAGTTTTGCATGGCCAAGAGTCTCTCAGATTGTATTTGTCAGAAGTTCTCAGCAACCAATCAAAACAGAGGTAATTTGGACCCCTCTATTTTATGGGATGCACTCAAGGCAGTGATTCGAGGAAAATTAATAGCTATTACAAGTACTTTAAAAAAAGAAAGAGTAGCTCATTATGAGAAACTTATTTCAGAATTAAAGCAACTGGAGCTTAAACATAAACATAATGTAAATAAAGAGGTGATGGCTCAAATGGGGAAATTGAGAAAATAAATTAATGGCTTATTACAATCAGAAGTAGAGAAAAAGGCAAGATTTCTGAAACAACCTATTATGAAGCAGGACCAAGAGCAGTTAAATTATTGGCAATGCGAAAACAACAGATTAATAATTCAATTCCTAAATTACATGATCCCAAAACAAACCAAATTAAATATGATCCAAAAGAAATTGGAAATATTTTTAAGAATTACTATGAAGAACTATACAAACAGACCTCTGATATGAATAGAACAAAAGTACTAGAGTTCCTTAATACATTAGATATGCCCTCTATTGGTTATTTACAAAATAAAAGTCTAACTGTAGAAGTAACCACTGAGGAATTACAACAAGCAATGGGTAAATGTAAATCAGGCAAAGCACCAGGGAGTGATTGTTTCCCTTCAGAGTGGTATAGAATTTTTTCTAAAGAATTGATACCATTACTAAGGGATACTTTCAACTGGGTTATAAGAGAGGAGAAAATTCCTCCGTCATGGAAAGAGGCTATAATTTCTGTAATTCCCAAAGAGAAAAAAGACAGGGAATACTGTCAAAATTATAGACCTATATCACTCCTTAATACAGACTACAAAATGTATAGTTCTATTATAGCCTCTAGAATACAATCGTTCTTACCAGATTTGATAGATGAGGACCAAACAGGGTTTGTTAAAGGCCGACAAACATATGATAATATAAGAAGAACTCTTCATATAATAGATAAGGCTCATCGAAATAAACTACCCGTCGCTCTAATCAGTCTTGACGCCGAGAAGGCCTTCGACAGGGTCAACTGGGAATTTCTTTACTTATCATTAAAAAAGTTTGGTTTTGATGACAAATCTGTTCAGTGTATCAATATCTCAAAACCCGACAGCTAGAGTAAGAGTAAACGGGTCTCTATCAGAAAGATTCTTCCTGGAGAGAGGAACTAGACAGGGTTGCTGCCTTAGTCCTTCTCTTTTCGCCATCTATATAGAACCACTGGCTCAATTAATCAGACAGCACTTGTT
>NW_015557089.1:579852-592090 GCF_001515605.1 Sinocyclocheilus anshuiensis | reverse complement strand
AATGCGAAAACAACAGATTAATAATTCAATTCCTAAATTACATGATCCCAAAACAAACCAAATTAAATATGATCCAAAAGAAATTGGAAATATTTTTAAGAATTACTATGAAGAACTATACAAACAGACCTCTGATATGAACAGAACAAAAGTACTAGAGTTCCTTAATACATTAGATATGCCCTCTATTGGTGATTTACAAAATAAAAGTCTAACTGTAGAAGTAACCACTGAGGAATTACAACAAGCAATGGGTAAATGTAAATCAGGCAAAGCACCAGGGAGTGATGGTTTCCCTTCAGAGTGGTATAGAATTTTTTCTAAAGAATTGATGCCATTACTAAGGGATACTTTCAACTGGGTTATAAGAGAGGAGAAAATTCCTCCGTCATGGAAAGAGGCTATAATTTCTGTAATTCCCAAAGAGAAAAAAGACAGGGAATACTGTCAAAATTATAGACCTATATCACTCCTTAATACAGACTACAATATTTATAGTTCTATTATAGCCTCTAGAATACAATCGTTCTTACCGGATTTGATAGATGAGGACCAAATAGGGTTTGTTAAAGGCTGACAAACATATGATAATATAAGAAGAACTCTTCATATAATAGATAAGGCTCATCGAAATAAACTACCCATCGCTCTAATCAGTCTTGACGCCGAGAAGGCCTTCGACAGGGTCAACTGGGAATTTCTTTACTTATCATTAAAAAAGTTTGGTTTTGATGACAAATCTGTTCAGTGTATCAATATCTCAAAACCCGACAGCTAGAGTAAGAGTAAACGGGTCTCTATCAGAAAGATTCTTCCTGGAAGTTCAGTCATTTATAGGGGAGTGCGAAATTCAAGGATATAATAAAGACAAACTGGACCCAATAGTAACATTTTCATTGAAAGTTTGGCATTCTATTGTTAAACATTTCAAATTGGACAAAGAAATTGGAATACTTACGTGGATTACTCATGATGAAGAATTTACGTCAGGCAGGGAAGATCCAATATTTCAAAAGTGGAAGGCAAGGTATCGTCTTTTAAAATTCTGGCAGTTTAATGCCTACAAAAACGGCTGGTAAGGGACTACGACGAATTACTTCCCGGGTCCGTTACATCAAGAACCCAGATAAACCCCGCCCCCGGGAACATGCAGCAAAGGGGGCGGGGCCATGCTGTGCTGCTTTAGAGAAGAGGAAGAGAACACTAGAGGTGCACGTAAAAATCTGTTCATATATGAATCGTGATTCTGTCTTCTAACGATTCTAATGGATTCACAAGATTCAAAATCAAAGTTCTAAAACAGCGTTTCTTAATCCTTTTCCTCACATCTACCTCCTTTGCACACACTCTGCATATCTCTCTACCATATATTAAAAGCTAACAGAAGCAGTAGCATTTACAAACAACAGCGTATCTAAAAGTATGGGACAACAACAAACAAACATACCATTAAGAGCAGTGCTTGCACAGGTTCTGCGCGATCCTCTTCATTAATATTCTCTGCGTCTCAATCGGGCTCAAATTGATAAGCAATATAGACGACGTCATTGTTTCCAATACAACCGGAGCACATTCTGAGCTTGAGGGGCGGGATATTCAGAAGCACTGTAGAGGCGGAATACCAGAAACAGATTGGTATGATATGTGCATAATACACCAAACTACTACCAGTTCACAAATATGGAGGGAATTTTCATGGAAGTGCCTTATTCGCTTCTTCATAACACCTAAGATCATCTAAGTGTTCACCTAGATTCTAGACAAAAAAGCTGTTAGATTTCATGACGCATAGAGTTTGTGTGCACGTGTAGCTATCCGGAAAGATTAATTATTGTGGTTGACTTCACAATGATGGATGGTAGAGCTTCATCACAAAACTATATGAAAATGGTTAACTACTGCCGTTTTGGTGATGCGGGAGGACCAGGTGGTAATGAGTCCTGACTGGTCTGTTGTGTTTTCTATGGTTTCCGAGATGGCTGACACAATGCAGAAATAATTGCTAACCTTGCAGTTATTTGGTACAAAGAATAGAAGGAAAAACATCCAATTAGTTGCTAGATTCCCTCATTAGCAGACAATAATTGCTTGATAATTCATTGAATCACAGCTTTTCGCAGTTTCGGCTCCATATTATGAGTAATCTTCGGGGAAGGCATTGTTTACAAAGATGTAACAAAGAAATACAGCTCTGTGTAGCGATACAACCAGCCCTGCGGAGATATGAGGACGCACTGGCATTGAAAAATTGAATGTTTTGTTCTCCACTGCTCACCTGTCATCTGCCTTGTCATTCCTCGTCTCAAAGCTCACCTCAATCTCTCTCCCCTCCCTCCATATCCCTCTTCTCTAGTCGTACGTCATTGAGATGTCCTCCGATGAAGAGAAATGGAGTGCAGCCGCTTGCCCCTTCATCTTCCTTGTGTTTGTGTCTACATCATCTTCAGGATAGAGAAACCGCTACTTCATAATGACCTGACACCCCGATCACTGCCGAAAGACGGTTTACGACTGGGAGAGATGTAGAAGCTAAAAAAAACCCACAAACAAGCTAAATGTGACATGCGTTTGGAGCTGGAAGCTATGATGAAAAGTTAACATCAAAATGCTCTTTTCTAGCTGAGGTAGAAATGCTTTCTCTGCTTATTAGCTGGAGAGCCGCACGCCAGGAGAAAAGCAAATACAATATCGCTCGAGTAACCTTAAAAGACCTGTGGTTCTTGAGTAAGTCAAGCAAACATCTGCAAACAAGAGTGCCAGCCCACTGACTCGGTCTGTTTGGCGATTTGCAGCCGTCCATTGTGTGAGCTGCTTCAGTCTGGTAGAAAGGCAACATTGACAGCTCATTTGAAAAATGCCTGGAAGGCCCCGAATAAAACATTCGGTACTTGACATGATTGCTTTGAGGAGAACAATATGCACACATAAACATTCCTTACAGGAACATTCGAGTTGTGATTGTTGATTATAGGGTTGTTGTATTTCAAATACAATCCTTGCTGGAAAAACAAGGTCAACGTTACAGTTTTTGATAATTCGGGGTCTACCAGCCCTAACAAGCTTGACCAATCCATCTTATCTTTAATGTAAGAGTGACCATGGCCTTTTGTAACTTGAATGTGCAAGGCTTCCGTTGTCATTCGCTTCCAGTTATTATAGCTGTACAAAAACAGTCCGCTATGCTGCTTGATACTCCAAACTGATATTACTTGTTATCATATTATTTTAATGTACTGTCATAACTATAAACACTGGTTTGTAATGCAAAAAGTTTTACCGTTTACTGCATGCACTTTGTTATTCCTCTTGTTATTTACCCATAGCGGCTAATGAATCGGTCTGAGATATTCACAGACAATATATTACTTCCGCGTTACAAAATAAAGTGGAAATGGCCTATTTGATTGAAACCAGGTCCACCTGGATGTTGCCCATCCATCTGAACCAAAATGACCTCAGCTTTCTAGAAACCACGTAAAAACTCTCCACCACCTTAAAGCGAACATTAAATAGAGTTTGATTGTAAAATATTGGCTAAACTGCTACCATTCAGAGAAAGTAGCTAGCAGCACTACAAGCTACACTAAAAATAAATAAATAAATAAAAAGCTCGTTAAGTAATGTACGACTAAAAATTAAAGTACACTTAACACTGGATGTTATACTCCAGTTAAAGAGAAGAGGTTGAAAAGCAAGTCTTAGCAAGTCTGAATCCTAGCTTGTGTCAGTTCCTGATCACTATTGTCTTGTCACCTATCTGCCATCCTGTTACCAACGGTGACAAAAGCCCAAAAATGAAAAGAAGGCTTCCTGGTAGAAGAAACCCTAAGGGTGCATCTTGTTGTGGGGAAGCTCTCAGCAAATGCGCGTTCAGAAGTGCAAATCTTGGAATATCCATGGTGACCAGTCACTGTTCCTCTAGTATGTTCACAGGCCGAGTGAATTTATACTCAGAAAGAGAGACCCCTAAGGCAACCCACAGGCAACCACAGTGGCATGGAGGGAAAATAGAGTGAGAGAAAAGAAGATTAAGACAACTGGGGATTGAGCAGATTTTCCTTTTTCTATATATATGACACCGTGACAGCTGGTTTGAACTGGTTTAAGCTGGTCATGTGCTGGTCCTAAGCAACTAGCTCCTGCTCAGGACCAGCTCATAACCAGCATATAACCAGCTCAGGTCCAGCTTAAACCAGCTGCCATGCTTCAAAACATACCTAACCATCATATGCTGTTTTTTTTTTTTCAACAGGGACAGCATTCATTCTTCAGCTCAATCTCATATTCTCAATAAAACATTAGTTTGAATGACCGCTGAGGAAAGCGATATCTTTTTCCTACTGTCCTTTCATCTGTTAAGGGTGATTTCTGATGACAGCGCTGATCACTGCATTTGTTAACTGTGTCTTACAAGCTGTTATAGAAAGTGAAAATAACTTCCTTGTTTACAACCCTGTTTCAGTCTCTTTCAATATAAAAGTCTTTACTGTTGACTCACTCACTCATAAAAAACAGTCTCTTGTCGCACAGTGGAATAATTAACTAAAATCACCATCACGAACACACACACTGTTTTCCAATACTAAATATGATTAAATACTACTATTATTTATATAACATATTATTTATTGAATAATAATATTTCATAAACAACAACAGCCATCATAAAAGTTGCTAGGCAATTCAGTCAAAAGTACAAAGGCAGCACTCTGATATACAGCATGAAAGTTATATAAGATATAACGTGATGAGATTTTGCCTTCAGCCAAAACTGTTGACTCTGGAGCAAATAATAGATTAATGAGACCAAAGACTGCCCGTTAGAATTACCCAAAACAAATTATATCTCATGTTTAACCACTATAGAGACATCAGAGCCAGCTACAAATTCCAGAAGATCTGGCTGAGGTGAGGCTGCTCTCGGTGGGTTCATGAGCGCTGAACGGCCGCTGACGCCCTGGAGCTCACATCTCCAAAAATGTTGAAGCAAATTTTCAAATAGACATTATCTTTATTAACAAACCGCATATCTGAAGTCTAAACAACTACATTCTCACCTAAAAAACTCTTAAAAACTACATTCCATGACACAAAAAGTGTAATATTTTAAAAACAGTAGATTTGGGCGTCCGCCATGACACTCACTGTGAGAAATACGGCAAGCGGAGTGATAGAAGCGGTTGGAGTGCTGTTATCACTAGAATATTGCACACCTCTCAGCCAGTCAGATTCGAGGACCAGAAAGAACTGTTGCATATGAAGAGTTTGGTTCCCAAACGCTATAAATCCATTTTGATTAATTTGAGTAAAAATGTGTTTTCTTTACCAAGAAAGTGGCAAGATGAAAACCACTATTTTCTGTTTCAAACTTTCACATAGCATCTTTAGGTTGTAATAACATTAAAAATTCAAATCCAGATTTTGATTTTCAAAGATTTATTATATTTTTTCCCCAAAATGCAATAAATCCATTGAATCAATATAAAAATTATTTTTAATATTGAAACTGAAAAAAAAATACACAACATAGTAAGTTGATTCACATATGACAATATACAGGCACTGGACTAAAAAAATACATTCGATCAGTCATAGCTCCCAAAATGAATTCAACGGGTCATCTTGTTAATGATATGAATTAATTACAACAATAAAAGAAAATTTCATCATGAACATACATGAACAACAATATCACATTAAACCACAGAAATTCCAAAATTACATTTCCCTTACATTCAACTTCCAAAAGTGCATTCATCTTTGCCATGTTACATTAATTTAGTGCTATATGCTGTATTAACAAAAACATTAATGGCATAAATAAAAACACTTACACTGACAAGCTACACAATATCGCGTTCATAATCGTATGCGACTCATATGCGATTATGAACGTAGTGATCTATGGCTCTGTGTATTAAATACCGCTCCATCTGAAAGCACGTGATGGAGATTTACTATTAATCACAGAACCGGCTTTACTGACGAGATGCACATGACAATCACATGCGATTTATCGTGCAGCCCTAAGTTTGTTTGTTGATCACAAAGTACAAAATAGATGAAGAAAACTAGGATGTCAGGTGTATCCAAAGCGCCGCCATTACTATCTAGAGTGCGTGGAATGGTGCGCTGTGATTGGTTGAGCGGATATATCGCATTCTGCAGTGAAGGGAGACTGGAGTTTGTCACGGTTTGGAAAGAAAGGGCGAAAACATGACAGAATAACTCGGCGGATATCACATTTTGCGTAAAATTAAAAATTGGCTTTTCAATACCGACCAGATACAATACTGATTTTGGCGGAAAATCAATTTTTTTTTTTAAATGGCGTTTATCGCGTTTTGGAACCAAACTCATCATATATATATATATTTTTTTTTTTCATATATATACAGTATACTTCATATATATATACTTTTTGCATTTTTTTGCATATCTTCACAATTATATGTGTACATGCTTGTGTGTGTCCACTGTTTTGGTGTATGAAGGCCTGTGGTTGTATGGCACATATGGCCCAACTCACTGGAGCAGCTGAAATGGCGTGTTGAGCAGCAGCTGCCCGTAGCTTTACCCTGCTAGGCGGCACAGGCAGCGGGCAACAGGCCACTCTTCTTCTGCATTGACAGGAGGATCTTCAGATGCTGCCAGGCTAGTTTACTCCTCTGGCCTGGGCTGCAGTCGTTCACAGCCATGTTCTGTCACAACCAATTGGTGTGAGATCAGCTTCCCAAAGCACCCATAGCACACTTAGCTGCAGTTATCCCATTATGAATCTTGATGTGTTCACAATACCATACTACTCCTATTCCTGCAGTATGCAATATGTACAGTATACTATGCATGATGTTTTAGGAAACAAAGCATACTACAAGAATATATGCACTGTTATATGTTTGTATGAAGTTACACTGTTATCCAGGGACTCTAAATTATATGATAATTTACATTTAATTAAAAAAATAAATATGTCAATAAAATACTTTGTCTTTATATTTCATTTAATGTTATATATCATTTGTCATAAAATTAATGTAAATGATTTACATTTACATTTAATAAAAGAAATCTATAAAAATAAAAGCTATAATTTGTCTTAATATAACATAACATAATATAATAAAGTAATTTTTGTCACAAGTGTTTTGGTGTGTCCCAACACTTTTTGCTATATCTTGTCAATCTGAACATTAATTAAATGTAATAATTTATTACATTATTTAAAATTTACATTTAATTATTTGTCTCAATATCTTTTTGTCTCAATATAATATAATATAATATAAACTTATTGCTATATCATGCAAATCTGCATATTTTAATTAAACTGATTGATTTATTAAATTATTTAAATTTACATTTAAATAAAATAAATATCTGAAAATAAAACAACACGCAGTTTCAATTCTCTGTGTGTATGTATTGTACATGTGGAAGAATTGACAATAAAGCAGACTTGACTTGACTTGACTTGACTAAATATCACGTTAGTGGGGTCGTTTTTCAACCCGCGGACATGAAAAACAACCCGAGGCAACAGTGTTAAGCAGCCCAATTCTGCGGGAAAACTGCGGACTTGGCAACACTGGAAGAGGATAGCTTTCTTGATAGCGCATCAAGAACCGGGTTGACCGGGTCCTCGGTACCACCGGTACTTAAAAAACCTGGTACCGTAACGTTTTTTAATTCCAACTTCTTGCTTCATCATGTAAATCTAAACATTTTAATTACATTTCATAAATTATTACATTATTTTAATTTACCGTATATTAAATTAAACAAATATATGAATAAAAACTAAATAAAATAAAACTAAAATCTATGTTTTAGGTTTTTATATATTTTATTTTTAATAATTTGTACCAAGTTAACTGTTTTTACTGTTTTTACTGCATTTTGCAGCATATTTAAGACATCTTGTCAGGTGAAATATAGATTATCTTTTAGAAACACATCAAGACCCCTGTGGTTAGTCTCAAGCTGCTGCATCGCACTGATTTTGAACACAAGACCATGTCATGTGTGAACAGCCCTTTAAATCTGTTATTTTCAAACTTCTTGATTATGTAAGCACTGTACTCATTGACTCATTTAAAATGTGATGAGGACGCCAAACTTCTCAGATACCGGCAGAGATATTCCAAAAGCATCTCAAGGACATAAATATCACATGCCGTCCGGGCCTTGCAATGGAAGTTTAAACGCGAAGCATGCACCAGACGTACTTTTATCCTCTCAGCCATTTTAAGAGGACATCATGAATAAATAAATAACTAATAAATCCTGCTCCTCGTAGTAATTTACACAACCTGCCAGCATATTGAATTTGCAGCCTGGTTTAGAAATTCTTGCAAATCCAGCTTTGGCCTGATTAACATTATACCTCCCTCCTCCCCACCACCCAAAACACAACAAAAAACATCCTGATCAGCACAAAACGCTCCCATAACTCAAGCAAAGCTCAAATGGAGATTTTGCAGACTGACACCCATGGGGCTTCGATTGAGGAGAAAAAATGCCACCCCCCCCAGTCTTGTTTTTTCAATTCTTCTCCTTCATCCTGGGAGGCGATATTGTGTTTAGCAAGAAAAACATGATGACCGTAAATCAATTATCTGACATTTCCACTCAGCGGCTTTCTGCTGCAGGAGGAGGGTGGAGAAAGGCAAAAGGCTAGTTTGAATTACATGTAAATGAACGAGACCTACGGACTGTTAAACGGAAGCTTGGAAAACGAAACGGGTTCATTGAAAAGACCAGACGGTCTGCATATTCCCGCCGGTTGTACCCTAATTTGTTAATTGGACTCCTGCAGGTTTTTGCTCCCTTGTTCACTGATGGTTGCTTGGCACACCTTTCGTATTAAAGGTAAAACATCTCGGTCTATTAGGAAGTGAGAAACCAGGTAATCAGGCCAGGAGGAAACCATGGGGGTCCTTCTATGAAAACGATGCAATTTGCACCGTTTGCAATTTATCGTTCGTGGGTGTAAGAAATTACTTTAGCAATGTATAGCTAATGCCAACTTATACTGTTTTACTACCAATTTAGCTTGAAAAGGAAATATGCAATTAAAAGCCATAATTGTAATATAACATGATATAATATAATATAATATGTGTATAAGAAGTCTTAAATGTGTCCCCAGATTATGCTTCAACCCTGTTTCAGCCATATTTTTAAGTATTCCATAAATAAACAAAATAAATAAAACAGAAGAAATTATATCTTAATGGTTTCAGATCTTTGATCTTAATATTTGATTATGCTTCAACCCTGTTACCATATTCTTAAATAATCCATAAGTGACCAATATAAATAAAATAAATAATATCTTCATGCTTTCATGTTTTCAAGGAAAAGCAAATGTCTTAATTTGTCTTATGTTTGATTATGCTTCAACCCTGTTACCATATTTTTAAACATTCCTTAAATGGGGGAAAATGACATATATAATAAATCATGTTGCCCTTTTTTATATTTGATTATGCTTCAACCCTATTACCATATTTTTAAACATTCCATAAATGGGGGAAAATGGACATATATAAGAAATCATGTTGCCCTTTTTTATATTTGATTATGCTTCAACCCTGTTACCATATTTTTAAACATTCCATAAATGGGGGAAAATGGACATATATAAGAAATCATGTTGCCCTTTTTTATATTTGATTATGCTTCAACCCTGTTACCATATTTTTAAACATTCCATAAATGGGGGAAAATGGACATATATAAAAAATCATGCTGCCCTTTTTATGTTTGATTATTCTTCAACCCTGTTACCATATTTTTAAACGTTCCATAAATGGGGGAAAATTGACATATATAAGAAATCATGTTGTCATTTTTACATTTGATTATGCTTCAACCCTGTTACCATATTTTTAAACATTCCATAACATGTGATATTTCAGTTTTTCTTTTTTAATAAATCTGCAAAAATGTCAACGATTCTGTGTTTTTCTGTCAATATGGGGTGCTGTGTGTACATTAATAAGGAAAAAAAATTAACTTAAATGATTTTAGCAAATGGCTGCAATATAACAAAGAGTGAAAAATTTAAGGGGGTCTGAATACTTTCCGTACCCACTGTATATAAGAAATCATGTTGCCCTTTTTATGTTTGATTATGCTTTAACCCTGTTACCATATTTTAAAGTACTCCATAAGTGAACAAAATAATTAAATAATAATAAGGTGTATCTTTAAGCTTTCAAATGTTCAAGGAAAAGCAAATGTCTCACATTGTCTTATGTTTTGTTGTGTTTGATAAATAAAATAATAAATTATATATTTGTTTCAATGGAAAGCACATGTCTTGTGTTATCTTATGTTTTGTTATGTTTGATAATGTTTCAAACTTGTTATCTTTTAACTATTCCATTAATTAAAAATAAATAAAAATAATGGATTATATCTTTATGCTTTCATATCTTCAAGGAAAAGCAAATGTCAGCAGGTAACTGACAAACATGTAAACCCTGATACCATGATTTTATATAGCAGACATGATTAGGATTTAAGAAAAAAGTATATAACATGATTATATTGTCTTACCAAGAAGTACTTTGTAATTTCTCAACTTCAAGCACAATACTTGTAATGTCAGATTAAATTGAAAAGCTGTCAAAACCAACACAACCTCAATTTGTAACTATTTTATGCACTGCATTAGTGAATTGGTGGCTAATTCATATGAATTCATATGATATCATTGGTAGATTTTCGAACAATCTGCTGATGTGTTACTTTTAGGGGCGGACCTTCATGCTTACTTTTTTTTTTTTAAAGTCATACATTTTCGTATGATACACTTTGTACAAATTCATACAAAATCACAACCTCGTAAAATAGTTGATCTTACATTTTCACATTGGATCATATTGATCAAAACTTTTACCTCAGTTAGTTTCCTTTTCCATTGTCTTAGTTTCCCGCCACTAATCTGTTTCCATGGACACTAAATCAATCATCACAGCTGCTCGTACTTAGTGTTTCATCACTGTGTATTTAAGTTCCTCCTTGTGCACTCTTCATTGGTCTGGTATTGTTTGTGTAAGCCACACTGTTTTGCTTGCTTGTGGATCTACCTTTATTTGTTGGATTTAATAAAGACTTCTGTTACTTTGACTCTTCATCTGACCTGAAGCATGACAATCTCTCTAAAAACATATCTTTATTCCTACCACATATTACAATTAATTTAGCATGAGATGGCATGATTCAGTTTACTGATTCTGTACCTAAAACGCATTATTTGTCAAATAAAACATTTTAACAAACTTAACAAATCACTTTATCAAACTAAAAATGGCACCTGGTAGGAATTTTTGGGCTCAACATCACTAGTGGTCTCTTTTGCTCATGCCGAAAACTCTCATTAAAAATGAATGACTTTTCAATGCTTCAGCGAGACAAATTACTGTGAGTGGGAACGCTCTCTAAGGACATGTAACTTTCTGATTTGATGACATAAAACCTGAAAAATGTTCATTAACAGGGACAATCACATTATAAAGGCATATTTATAAGGCATAATCTGGTCTTTATGACAGTCCTTATTCTAGAACATAGGTTTTCAAACCATTTGATGTTAAACAACACAAAATATTTTGATACATTTGCAAATGACCACCATTCTAAAAATATAATGGCCGCTATATTTCTATTTTGTGTATGCAAAACGTCTCAGGTTACTTATGTAACCATGATTCCCTGATTAGGGAACGAGACACTGCGTCCTCTAGGGGTCGCTATGGGGAACGCCTCGTCGTGACCCGTGTCTGAAGCATACATTGAAAAAACACCAACTCGTTGGCCGGCGACAGCCATGATGTCACTACCGGTGCGACTATAGTATAAATAGGCGCCGGGAGCACACATCATTCACTTCTTCGTCTGAAGCTTGCGTCCGCAGCATGGCAAGAAACCTAGAGGACGCAGTGTCTCGTTCTCTACTCAGGGAACCATGGTTTCATAAGCAAGTTCCCATGAAAGGGAACTCTGTTTAGATGGTGTGAGAAAAATGTTAACTGTGATTTTTCTAAAAACACAAAAATGAAATTAAATGGTTTCCAAAACGAATTACTGAATTACTGTTCCAAAATAATTGCTGTCAAACGAATTGTTAAAATTTAAAATTGTTAAAATTAATGTTATAACAAGTAAATATATATTTCAGAGTTAAGGCCATAAAAAAAACAAAAAAAAAAAAAAATTTTTTGCTACT
>NW_015557089.1:577075-578658 GCF_001515605.1 Sinocyclocheilus anshuiensis | reverse complement strand
CCAGATCCACCTGCGATCCCCACGAGCTCATTCCCTTCCGTGCCTCAGCAGCGGCGGGGCCTGAATCGCGGGAAGCAGATTGCTGCCCCTCTTTCCTCGAAAAGAGAGACAAACGAGAGCAGAGCTTTTTCCCTTGGAAAAAACGCTCGCAGTGCACGCCGATTGCCCTCTCGGAGGCATCGCGTGCGCCCAAACAACCCAAACAAAACAACGCATAGATCGTGTGTGTCATCAGATGTTAAACAACGTCAACACGGTCCTTAAATGAAAACAGTCATATTGTGAAATATTATCACAATTTAAAATAGCTGTTTTCTATCGTAATCAATTTTAAAATGTAAATTTCTGTGATGGCAAGGCTGTATTTTCAGCATCATTACCAGTCTTCAGTGTCACATGATTCTTCAGAAATCATTCTAATATGCTGATTTGCTGCTCAAGAAACATTTCTGGTTATTGTCAATGTTGAAAATGCTTAATATTTCAAGCAGTAACATTATAAATGTTCCTATAAATCTAAGCATTGTAACATTATAAATGTCTTTACTTCAACTTTTGATAAACTCAATGCATCCTTGATAAATAAAAGCATTACTCTCTTAAAAATCATACTGACCCCAATATTTTGAGTGGTAGTGTACTTTATGGTAATGATTTAACAATTTTTTTTTAGGTTGCCTGCTCTCAGTAAATAAAATTTAGTGCATTTCCTATAGTAGCTGCACTGATAGTGGACTTGCTTTGACTGCAGGAATATTCCTCATTAATGCATGGGTCAGGGGCATGATTGTTTGCATATAGTTTTAGGTAACACTTTAGTATATGGACCAATTTTCACTATTAACTAGTTGCTTATTAGCATACCTATTATTAACATATTCGCTGTTTATTAGTACTTATGAAGTATTTATTCTGCATGACCATATTCTACATCCCTAATCCTACCCAATACCCAAACTTAAAAACTACCTTACTAACTATTAATAAGAAGCAAATTAGGAGTTTATTGAGGCAAAAGTCGTATTGTGTTAGTGAGAATTGGATCTTAAAATAAAGTATGACCGGAACTTATGTCAACTATTTGTCAAGGCAACTTTTCTCATATTTATTTTTTTATTTTTTTGTTTACTTGACGTATTAAAACAACAAAAACTTAAGAAACTAAATCTAATAGATACAAATGAATAAACTATACAGACATAAAAAATGAATACAAATTAAACAAACATTATATGAACAAAATTATTCAAATTTAAACTACAATTAAAGCGGAAACCGAAAACATAATATCTAATAAAAAAAAATAAATAAATACTTTAATATTATATCAATGATACTAAAACAATAGTGATATTTTAACAAGTTCTTTACAATATAAAAGTCATTTTCTTTTGATGAAACTACATACAGACATTTTTCTTATACTGTTAAAAAACTAACCTTTTCAATTAAATTAAATAAATCACAATTAATCTCACGATTTCTGACCAATCTTTAGAAATCAGAATAAGAGAATAAAATAATATAGTATTATCAAATTTCTCTAGAACACATATACCACAATACCTCTACCAACCAGAAAA
>NW_015557089.1:564801-576949 GCF_001515605.1 Sinocyclocheilus anshuiensis | reverse complement strand
CCCCCCAATTATAATAGCCTTAAGACATAAAGGCAAAATACAACTTTTTTTAGTGTTTGTGTCCATAAAAAGTATCGAACATCTGCAGTGTACTGAGGTGATTATTAGAGCGAGTTTCACAATGGAAAACAAAACTGCATGAAAGCGATTCCACAACATTCCAGCACTTTCTTGAATTGAAATATGCAAGGCTGCAAGCAGAGGGACCGACTAACAACAGCATCATTATAGAAAAAGCATTATTATTACTACCAGACTGTTTGTTTAAATAAACCCCTTGGGCTGTAATTTGAGGAAAAGAAGATATGCGTTTCACACCACACAGCACTAGAAGACTACTTAATTTCTTAAGAAAAAAAAAATGGACTCATTACAGGCCAAAGAAAAAATCCTGTATTAGCACTTTGTGCACCAGGGGCCCGAAAGTATGTGTGCGGGGGCCTCTGGGAGAAGAAGTGGAACACTGGCAGGCTCCCGCCTAGAACATTCGGCCCAAAACCTGGCCTTGCCATTGCTGAATTATCTGATTGCTTGGCTTGAGAGTAAACAGGGATTACGTAGTGTACTTGTATGTCTGAGAGAAAGGGAGCGAGATAATCGGGAAGTGGAGAAAAGCTGCAGCCAGCTGGTGTCTCCGACTGTAAAACTGACATCTTAAATCAGCGTGGCCCGTAATTAACACCCAGCACCTCCGGGCATGATGGGAAAGGAAGAGATTATTTCATGCCTGGGGACGTTAAACCTCTCATCATTGAGATAGAATGCAGTGAGGGCTTTGTTGTGGTATGAATGACTTCATTTTCTCTCAGGCATGTCCTTGAAAAGCAAATATGGAAAATTCATGGAAAAGTGCTGTCAGAATTTGTGGTTTGCGATGCAAGCATGGATAAGTTGCGATTTACAATTCTGTTGCGATTTACATTTTTACCAGAAATCGTACGACTAGACCACAAAAAAACTATACACATGTGCGCTTGAACATATCCTCCATACTCTAGGGGGAGATAGAGTTACTTTCAAATGCCTCTGTCATTATACTAAATGTATTAGCTAATACATTTAGGTAGCAAGCAATAAACATAATGAATTCAACTAACATACAGGTTCTCGTCAAACTATTGCACCGATATGCTAGTACTCAACCTGAAAGAGGAAACAGACAATAATAGAAGATTATTTGTTAATACTGGCTTCTTGCCACAATGTTGAAAATGTGACGCGCACTTGCGTTGAGTTACGAATTGTGATCTGAAACATTTCGCAATGCAGAAACACGTGAAACCAAGCTGGCATAGCTATAAGCAACTAAATTTGCATACTTGATTAAAACATGCTTGCATAAAAGTGGACATTCACAGAATACGCGTTGTTGCATTATACGTTATTTGGCTGCTGTGAAATTTCTTGCCATTCTTTTAGTGTGTCGTGACATGAGTGCTATGTTTTTAATATGCCTTGTCAAAATATGTTCAGTTAAACATAAATATAACCAAAAAATGACAAAAACTACCACAAAGTTAGTCAATAGAAAGATTATCATTATACTGTTGCGCCTCTATGACAGTACTTGATCTGAAAGAAAACAAGATAATTAATGATGTTTATGATAATATTGGCTCCTTGCAACAACACTGACAATGCAACTTGCATTCAGTTACAACTTGTGATCTGACACATTTTGTAACCAGAAACACACAAAACCAAGTTTGCATAGATAAAGGCGTCTACATTTGCATACTTGTGTAGGGTATGTTTTACGCAAAAAAAAATAAGCTTACAAAATACGTTGGTCTGTTGCGTTATTTTTGCACTCATTTTTATAATTGTTGGTACATGTTCACAGATGGATATTTCTCATCATTCTTTTAGTGACATGATGCCTCATCAAATTATGTTATATTATAGTTACTATATTACTTCCAAAAATTATATTGCTTCCAAACTTGCCAAAAGTATCATAAAAGAAGTCCATACGACTCAAAAGTATTTTGTGTGAGCAACAGAGATAACGATCTTGTGAACAATCACAAACAAAGTTTAATTATGCAGAAATACGAATGAGATTTGAGTTACGGTGGATTTCAAGATTTTACGTGAGCGACAACTTTAAATTTCGGTCTGTTCCTCACAAAGCTAACATATAGCTTCAGGATACTTGAAATATACATGTAGCAGGTCACATGGACTTCTGTCATTATATGTTATGGTACTTTTTGTACTTTATGGTACTGCTTGGTCCTTTTTATTGTATGGACAATAGAAGCTTGAAGATTATGTGAAATTACTCTCATGCTCCATGGATAATAAAAGCCAAACAGGTTTGGAACAATATGAGGGTCGAGCAAATGATCACAGAATTGTCATTTCCTTTCTCTTTCCAGGTATGGTTGGATATGATAACAGCAAAAGAGATTGAAGGGTAAAATCAAACAGCGCCTGTCACTGACCCATCCCTGACCTCAGCTATACCTTTAATACCCTAGTCTATGAAACCGCTAATCAGCCGGAACCAAAAGGCCAGAGCTCAGAGATATAGCCTTCAACTTCAAACTCTCTCTCACTCTGTTTTCCACCTGCCAGTCATCAGGGCTCCTCTGCCGCAGGAGCTTCCCGATAGACCTGTGGTCCGTTCCATCCACTGTTCAAATCAATTAACAAGGCAGCTATTAAGACGGTGTTATTCTACACACGGTGTGTAATTGAAACAGAGCAGTAATTGAAAAGCTCACATTGGGGAAAGAGAGAGAGAGAGAGAGAGAGAGAGAGAGAGAGAGAGAGAGAGAGACTAAAATGTGGAATGAGAAGGAAGAATCAGGCCTTGCTTTGACAGACTGTGGGACAACAAGCTTGGACAATCACAACAATGAACCAGACACATTACTCTAGAAGTAGCAGACATTAGTGCACTATACTTTAGAGATTCACTTTCCTATGGAAACCTGACAGATTGAAAAAAAAAGGAATTGCACTTTATTTTTCACATTTACAACATTTTATCTTCCAACTGCAACGTCTCATAAACGCAACTCCTCCAACAATTGGTTGTGACTTTATAACTTCTAATTCTGACTTTATTTCTCCTAATTGCAACACTTTTTCCTCCCTATAAAACTCGCATTGTGTGAAATAGTTGCAATTTCAAGTATATTTCTAACAATTGTCAGTTTATATGTCAATTCCGACTTTATACCTTTCAATAACAACTAACTTTCTCTTAATTGTGACTATTTCTTTTTTGCAACATTGTATCTTCTTGTTCTGCCTTCACAACTCGCTAGTGCCACTTTATTTCTCTTGATTGCTATTTTATATCATCCATTTGCGATTTTATGCCTCCCAATTGTGACTTTATTTTAGTTACAATGTCTTCCAATGTTAACTTTATTTCTCGTAATTGTGACTTTATATCTCACAATTGCGACTTCTTATTTTAAACTCTCACAATTGCCTGTTTAAATTTTTTACTTAGAGGTGGAAACAGGCTTCAATACTTTCCTCCGGCAGAAACAAACATTTTACATTTCTTATGCATATTTATATTTCTTTGTCTAAGGTCGGTTTTCCTATTACTTAGGTTTCTCCGATGGACACACATGCAGAATCCTATTTTTGGGTCATCTATCAGTTTCCATTGTAATTTGGGTTCCTTGACACTAACGAACATAAACAAACCCCTAACTCCATTTCCAAATCCTTACTTTTTGAATAGGATCCTTAGACGTCCAGACTCTAACCCAATCAATAGCAAAACAATACCTGTCATCCATTACTAGAGTGAGTTTGCACTTACTGTATATATGCTTTCTTCACTTTGTCACTGGGGAAAGGGACCCTCGGGATGCTTGTTTATATGCTTTTTGCTTACGCAAACATGAAGAGAAGTGTGACTCTGGAGTCAGTATTAGCTGTCACTTCCTGTCAAATCAACAACGAGCATTTAGCAGTGACAACACCACATATCCCAGAGCTCCATACTTGTGTTATTTCCCCAGTGAGAGGCAGGTGAATTTAATAAAATTAAGTCTCTGAATTTCCTCGTCTTCAAAGTGACAGCCTCTCACAAGCTTTACATGAGCTCCTGAAGTATTTGAGATGTAAATTATTTTTTTTGCTTTTTGTTTTGTTTTGTTTTTTGTTTTTGTTTTCCAAGAAAGAGAAATGCATTAAAATTCCCTTCCACTTTATCCACTTTAATCTCCCTATTTCACAGTTTACTTGCTTGTGCACCTTAAAAGTAAATTGAAATGGGGATATTGGAACTGCAAGCAAATATGTTTCAGAGGAAAATTGCGACTCATCAAAATGCTCCACAAACAACATCCTGTTACAGCAGTCTGGTATAGCAGACCACAAGAAGACTTTTAAAAGTCAATGGCAGTGTGTTTCAAATGATTTCTAGAGTGTTACTAGATGGTTACTTGCCAAGACAAAAGAGTCCAACTCTTAATGATATGGTCCCTTGATGTGATTTGGCTCCTCCGATTTTTTTATCGGTTTTCATCATTCACCAGACAAAAATTGTAAGTCTGATCATTTAAAGAAATAATAGCACACCTCAGCTCAATAAATCACATGATTTGAGGTATCATTACTCTGTCAGGAAAAAAATAAAAAAATTGTACCTTTAGGGATTCATCAGCTTGTCAGTTGGGCAACACCCCTAAAGGAACAACTCTGTGTCCTATTACTACTCTGAAGTACTAATATGCAACTTTTAAGGGTAGATATGTTTCCTTAAGGTAGTAAAATATGGTAAATGGGGTACAAGGATGCAACCTTAACAACCCAGAACACTTTAACAACCACAATGAACTCCTGAGCAAATACCTCGCAATGCCCTATTAACTACTCTAAACACCCTAGCAGACACCTTTCAAAGCCCTAGTAACCATCCAGAACACTTTAGCACAGGGGTCTCCAAACTCGCCCTTACCAAAAAGAAGTATACTTCAAGTTTATTTTATTAGGTATACTTAAGTAAATTTCAAGTATATTTTTAAGTATACTTTATGTAGTAAGTATACAAATATCAGTGTACTAGTAGTATACTTGTAAGTGTACTATTTCAATACTCCTTGGGACTAAATTGGCCCACTTTCTAGTATATAAAAGTATATTTTTAAGTATAACAGTAGTACACTTTGAGTACACAACTAGTTTACATCTATGTTTTAGTTTGTACTGCAACTATACTAAAAGTGAACTTATAGGTATACTGATAGTTTACTAATTAAATACTTGTAGCATGTTTAGTACACTTTGAAGTATATTCTCAGTAAACTACTAGTTTAGTAGTTTATACTGCAGTATAATTTTTTTTAAGTGAACTTTACATC
This sequence comes from Sinocyclocheilus anshuiensis, assembly GCF_001515605.1. NCBI lineage: Eukaryota > Metazoa > Chordata > Actinopteri > Cypriniformes > Cyprinidae > Sinocyclocheilus > Sinocyclocheilus anshuiensis. The sequence goes on along the minus strand of NW_015557089.1, from coordinate 571,613 downwards.
ATACTTTAAGTATACTACTATGTCCCTATTTAGGTATTCATTTGTATATGATTTGTTATATGAATATCTGAACATACAAAACATCGAAATAAATAATAGGGTATCTGCTTGTAAACAAAAACACTTTATTCTAGTGTCATGCATTTTTTTTTAAAACACATGAATGTGGGTAAGTTTAATAAAAAAATAAACAACATTTTGAACAAAAAAGCTGAAAAAAGACTATGAATTGGATTCAGAATGATAATATAAATGTAGATGGAGTCAATCAACACCCCAAAGCTCTTCATGGGTTGACATTTTATTCCATAACGTTACACAGTTTTGATGCTGTTTTATGTCTGATGATCGTGTTAGAATACATGTGGAAGCATCTGTTGTTTTGGTTTCTTCTTCGCTAGTGTTTTGAAAATTCTGTACAGAAGATGTGTAATAGCGCCCCCTACAGTATAACAATGAAAATATGGATTCCTGGAGCACAAGTATACTGTAGCTCAAATATATTTATACTTTTACATATAAGTATACTTAAATGTAATTTTAAGTATATTTCAGAGAAGTACATAAAGCACATTTCTGAAAAGTACATAAAAAGTAGACTGAAAGTATACTTTCCTATTTTTTAGTTTAAAAGAAGTATACTAATAGTACACTTGAATAAACTTATTTTTCGTAAGGGCGGTACTGGAGGGCCGGTGTCCTGAAGAGGTTAACTCCAGCTTGCCTCAACACACCTGCCTGGAAGTTTCTACTAAGCCTAGTAAGACCTTAATTAGCTGGTTTAGGTGTGTTTAATTGGGGTTGGAGCTGACCTCTGCAGGACACTGGCCCTCCAGGACCGAATTTGGACACCTTTGCTTTAACATCTGCCTACCAATAGTCCAGCAACCGCCCAGAACAGCTTAGCAACACCTTGGGACTTTGGAGAGTGTTTTCTGACAGTGTCTTCAGACATTTTGTGGGGTCTCTGAGATCTTTTTGTCTAACTGTAGGCTTATCTCACAGTCTTTTGCAACTGTACGGGATGATTTGCACCTTAAGTGCAACTCTCTAACCCTAAATATAAGCATTATTAATAGTTTTGCCTCTCTGCTGCCAAACATTTAACTGAGACCCTGTTTGTGATGCCAAGGCATTCAGGCAATCACCATAAAAGCCCAGAGAAACAGATAAAAAGTCAGTGTGTTCAAAACTCTCGTTTTGAGTATTTTTCCACACACACACACATACATGCCGGCTTGCAATTACAGGTAGAGAAAGAGGTGGTTGCAAAATATCCTTTCATTGTTTCTTTCTCATCTCACACTACAGGGTGGTCTAGCACTTTCCATGTTCCCTACTAAAATGTGCCATTTAAAAGGGCAAGTGGCTTTAAATTAGCCGCAGGCCATCTCTCCGGGTGGAAAGGGCACGTCTTCACATTTTTAAAAAGATGTTTTCAATTAAATCAGTATTGGAGAGTGCATATGCTAATGCCGTGAATATTTAATGTATGTTCTGAGAAATAGTTAAGACCCCTCTGGTTACAAGACTCTTTTCCTCACAATAAGTACGAGAGATGAGAAAAGTAAAAGAGGAACTAGAAGAAGACGTCGACAGCTCTCAGGCAGAGCGGAGGGGAGGGATGATAAAGGACAGGAGAGAGTGGGAAGAGATAACTTGGGCTTTTAAAAGCTGCTTTCCCTTCTCTGTCTCTCCCCTCCTTTCTTTCACTGACTAGACTCGTTCTGTCCTGAGGCACATGGGTCTGGTGTGTTTAAGAGCTCTAGACAAAGAGTTTGAGGTGAAATCTGACGGGAATGCCAACAACCCTTTCCGTTATCAGTTGCCACCTCAAGCGTCCTGGACCTTTTTAGGGCAGGAGGCAAATTTAGGAAGCTATCGGAGTGACAACTGAATATCTATTACCGAATGTAGAGCTGATGCCCCAGTCAACTGCCTGCAGATTGTGGATTGCAGACAGAATATTTTCAGAGTCACTCCACTGGGTTCAGGTCAAGGTATCGTGGTAATAATAACAATAATACATTTGATTTGTAATGTGCCTTTCTTACACTCAAGGCGCTAGCTACAACAGTATAAAACAACAATAAAAGAAACAACACTACTCCATAATAACAATCACAATGACAACACAATAACAACAATGGCAACAACAACTGTAAGATTATAACTTAAAAGCTTCACTAAAGATATATGTTTTGAGTAATTTCTTAAAACAATCAATTGACAGAGCATCTCTAATAGGAAAAGGCAGAGAATTCCACAACCTGAGAGCAATACAAGAGAATGACCTCCCAGCCATAGTTTTGAGTTTGGTACAGAGTAAGAGAACCAGCAGAGTGGAGAGACCTAGATGTTGTAGACACTGTGACCAAATTACAAATATACTCTGGGGCCAGCCCATGTACTGCTTTATAGGTTAAGATAAGAACTTTAAAATCAATACGTGATTGAACTGGAAGCCAGTGTAGTTGAGAAAGCACAGGAGTGATATGACTGCGGGATGGTGTGTAAGTTAAAACACGAGCAGCTGAATTTTGCACATATTGCAGCCTCCTAATCATATTTGCAGGTAACCCTGAAAAAAGAGAATTACAGTAATCAAGCCTGGATGTTATAAAGGCATGAATAAGCCTTTCTGCATCAGGCATAGAGAGAAACGGTCGTATACGTGCAATATTCTGAAGATGATAAAAAGCTACTTTAGTAACATTCTTAAAATGAGTGTTAAAAGTCAGCTGTGCATCAGAAATCACACCCAAATTCTGCACCTGTACAGAAGGGAGAATCTGGCACTCATCCACTGTAAGTTTAAAATTATTACATCTATTTACAGCAGTTGAAGTGCCAATCAGAAGAACTTCAGTTTTTGAACAGTTTAACTGTAGAAAGTTCTGTTTCATCCAGACCTGTATTTCCAGTAAACAAGCAGATAAAGTTGAAAGTGCTGATGTAACATCATATTGAGTACTAATGTAAATCTGGGTATCTTCTGCATAGCAATGATAACCCAGACCATACTTTTGAATAATCTGCCCAAGAGGCAACATATAAATGCTGAAAAGAGTAGGACCCAATACCGACCCCTGAGGGATGGCCTGCTGCAATGGAACAGTCTGAGATCTGTTTGTACCAGAATAGACAAATCGAGTGTGTTCTGAAAGATATGATTCAAACCATTTTAAAGCTATACCAGAAAGACCAATCCACTTATGTAATATGTCCAGTGGTATAGTATGACAAATGGTATCGAATGCAGCACTGAGATCTAACAAAGCCAAAATGCCACAAGCCCCAGAATCTGCTGCAACAAGGAGATCATTCATTACCCTCAAAAGGGCAGTCTCCGTACTGTGTCCAGACCTAAACCCTGATTGAAAAGGTTCTAGTAGTCTGCTCGCAGAGAAATGATTAGTAGCTGACCAACTACCACACACTCAAGAACCTTAGCAACAAATGGCAAGTTTGAGATAGGCCTATAATTAGACATGTCGGCAGTATCACTCCCGAATTTTTAAAGAACTGGTTTGACTGCTGCTACTGTGCTTGGGGGACAATCCCTGAAACAAGTGAAGTGTTCACAATTGCTTTAATATGAGGAATAATAACTGGCAGACACGTCTTCAAAACACTAGTAGGAAGTAGATCAAGTATAGAAAACGAAGAATTCATTGCTGAAACCAATTTTGAAATAAAATCAGAACAGCAGTAAAACTTGAAAACAGGAGGGGAAGTAAAGGGATGCAGGTCTAATAGTTCAGATGAAGCAGAGACAGATGCAATAGTATTATAAATGTTCTCGATTTTACATGAGAAATATTAAGAAAATCATTGAACTGCTCTGTGGTGAGGCAATTAACCATAGTGATTGGTTGGGTTAGATTATTAATTGTATTAAACAATACTCGTGGATTGGAAAACCCACTACTAACTCTGTTTTTGCAATTTTCAAATAATTATGGTACTCAATCTGATGCTGTTCATACATAAGTTTGTGAACTGTTAGGCCAGATTTCCTATATTGTCACTCCAACTGCCTACCAGCTGTCTTAAGCTCACGAAGCTCAGATGTATACCATGGAGAAGACCTCTTAAAAGAAACAGCATGTTTCTTCACGGGGGCAAACTCATCCAGAATAGACGTAAAGGCAGCATTATATTGATCAATGGATGTCACAACTGGTAGTTCACCGATAGTATGTATAAAAGTGTCTAGGTCAATATCTCTAATAATTACATGCTCCTTGGTTGTCTGCGGAGAAGGTGGAAACACACTAAAAGTAATACATTTGTGATCACTTATAAATGATACATCAGTACACTCAAGCTGGTCAATAGTCACACCTGTAGCACAAACCAAGTCCAATATATGACCATACTTATGTGTTGGGAAATTGACATATTGAGTGAGATTAAAACACTCTAATGTTTCCATAAAACAAACAGTATTATTGCAATTTTGATTGTCCATATGGATATTAAAATCACCAGTTAAAACAATAGCTGAACAAATTGCACTGACAAGTGTCAAAAGCTCAGTAAAATCAGAGAAAAATGCAGCGTTAAGTTTTGGAGGACGGTAGATATTTAAGACAAGAATTGGTGAATAACTGTTCAATTTGAACGCCAAACATTCAAATGAAGAAAAGCAAGGTAGTGTAACTTCAGTGACGGAGACATCAGATCTATAAATAACAGCAAGACCGCCACCTTTACCAGTGGTTCGTGGTTGATCAATGTAAGTGTAGCCTGGTAAGACACACATATTAAGATTCAAATAGTCATTTGGCTGATGCCACGTTTCACAGAGACAAAGAAAGTCCAGATTCTTGTCCACAATAATGTCACAAATTGAAGTCGCTTTATTTTTTATGGAGTGAGTTTTCAGATGCGCAAACCTGATTTCTTCAAGAAAGACACCTCCAATCAACGCAGTAGATTTATGAGGATAGGAGAGATTAGCGAAAACAAACAACGGGCGCCATTTTGTGATGACGATCCAAGCGCCTTTCCGACCAAACTGTGTTTACTCCGGCACCACCTGTATGAAGACTCCAACGGGATCCCTGATGAACATATTTGGGTCGGCGGAGAAGATGCAGTGATCGCAGCGTTTGCAAAACTCAGGTAGGAGGAGGTAGACAGTGCTGTAAATTTAACAGTTCAGCTGGAAGGTATATTTTACCATGGTGAAGTCCAAGTGTTCGAAGTATTTCTTGCCGTAAGCTCCAGTTAAAATCACAATAAAAAATATAACTGAAAAGCAACGAAACAGCATGTTGCTAACAGGTTAAATCCAGGTGAGTTAGGAATCCAAACACAGCTGTTTGCATGAAGTACAGTAGATCATAGTCACCATATATTTCAGTCCAAGCCAACAAAACAGCTAATCGTGCAATCGCAATTTTCAAACAAATGAACAGTGCAGTTTGATAAAGCCAGTTTATCTTTCTATTTCTATGTCTATGTCTATTTCTGGTGGAGAAGCGGCAACCACACCGCGCCAGCGTCCTCTCACACCGGAAGTGTACATAAGTGAAACATGTTACCTGTTTCTGGTAGGGCGATAGGACAGGAGTGAGGCCTCACACCTCAGAGGAGGGGTTTATTTTAAATGGAAATGCATATTGAAAAGGGATTAAAGTGTCTCTGGGAAGCCAGTCAGAAAGGGGCGTGGTGTCCGCATTTTGCCGGGCAAGCCAAGGGCAGGTTGTGCAGATGCACCAAAAGCGGCATGGCTATATCATGCACTTCCTGGACCTCAAGGACATAATAAATTAATATCTTTTGAGGTGGACGTTTGAAATATGCAATCAAGAAACATTTATAATACGCTCTCATAAAACAAGGGAAGTACAAAGGAAGCCAGGTGTTTCCAACCACGTTCCTAGAGTACCACCAACTCTGCACAATTCGCATGTCTCCGCATGTCTGACAAACCCATTTTAGGTCTTGGAGTCTCTACTTATGAGCTGATGAATTGAATTAGATGTGTTTGATTAAGGATAAATGCAAAATGTGCGACTTGTGTCACAGTCTTCACAAGTTCACATTCATGTAGTTTTAACAGAGCAAAAAAAAAAAAATGAACTTTTTGAAATCCGTTTTCAAAAGTTTGTGTTTTCAGGCCCCTCAAAATGCTGTTGTTGTGTGAATGAACCACCAAAACCCTTCAAAACGTTTTCTGTTTTAATTTGAAAATGGTGTCGTGTAAACGTACACTAAATGCTGCTTACCCACGCAAGAGTCGCCGCCATGATGCCAGGGTGTTACAATGCAGCTGCAAAGGTGTTCTGAGTAGTGATGGGTCACTCATGAACGATTCATATATTTTAAACGACTCGGGAGTAGCGTGTTGATTCAGAGAAAGATTTGTTATTGCGTTCGTGACCATGCATGAGTAACATCCTTTCGTGCATGAGAAAAAAAATGACTTGGGAGGTGAACTAATCAGTTCTGTTTCCTGTACAGGTCACTTTTCAATGCAGGAAACAGTAATGATTTGTTGACCTTCCGAACCTCCTGGTCTGAGTTGCTCATTCTTTCATCACAGGACGGCCGCATTGGCTATGTACTGGAAACAGAATTGATTATACAGGTGGCTATGACATTTTACTGAGATTGATATTTTAGGTTCTGCTTAAAGGTAAGTTTGCATTGAGAAAAACAAGCTTCCAGTGTAGGTCAACTATAATAATTTATTTGTTCTTTTCAAGTGACAAAAGAACGAATGACTCAAACCAGACGACTCGGGAGGTGAACTAATTATTTCAGTTTTTTTTTTTTTTTTTTTTTATAAAACAACATAT
>NW_015557089.1:563402-564717 GCF_001515605.1 Sinocyclocheilus anshuiensis | reverse complement strand
TTTTTTTTTTTTTTTTTTTTTTATATAAGCATACATGTGGCTGTTACATGACAAAAGAATGGACGACTCAAACATGAAGACAGCTGAGTGGTGAATTAACTATTAATAATTTTTCATAATTTGTCCTTGGCTTTCCTAATTTGGAGTATGATCAGAGTTTGTGCAAGTAGACGTGTTGGGGAAAATTTACCATTTCTCAAATTCATGAAATATCTTGATTAAAGATATGTTTGTTTTGCAGAAAAAAAGATTCAAAGATCAAAGTCAAGAAAATGACCTGCACTTTCCATCAATAGTTCTAGGTTGTTCTGGGTAGGTGCTTAAAAAAGTAACTCAACAAACAAAATGATTTCAAATTTCAATCATGTCTGCAGCACGTAGAAGTGGTATGCATCAAGTTTAATACTTAGGGTTAGGAGTAAAGCAAAGTAATAGTGATGGTTGCTTTAGCACCACTAATGAAATTTCAGAAAATGAATAAAAATCAATCGCATGGCTTTAGAGCACAAGCAAATGATTAATTGCCGAATTAATAATTTATCAAGACCTTATAAAAGGTTTTGAAATATGGCCATGAAAGAAACAGCCACCAGGCTTGGAAAAAATAAACTGTGACAGATTTACGAATGTAAACAAAGGACCAACTAATTTCAGTTTTCAAAAGGTTCCCTGCGGAGCTGCTGCCTCACCAGCACCTTTATTAGTAGTTAGCGTTTGATTAGTTGCCAGTGTTTCTCACAGTCTTGTAGGTCACAGAGGCCACGGTACTGAAAACAATCAAGCTCTTTACTGCTGGCAAACCTAGTGTTAGCTCTTAGCTGTGTTTTGGAAACTGGTATTTAGTTTGTTGCTGATCCACCATCTTGAACCAGCATTAAACTAGCTAGCAGCTAGTCAAACCTTCTTTAGTCATTGGCTTAATTAGTATTTGTTGTCGTTTTCCAGTTAAAATATGCAAAATGTAACGAGAAGCAAAAGAATGCCCCGATCAGACAGACAGCGCAACACACTGCCATTTTTTTGGTTGACTTTTTTTTTTTTTAGAAAAGAGCAGCGCGCTGCGGTTTTTATGTTGCTAGGCAACCACCGAATCAACTGTCCTGTCAGTCTAATCAAGCGCTCTAAAATCTTTGGTTTTGCTGTAAAAAAATTACAGCTCTGGGTAACCTGTGACGTTCTCAGGAACTGTAAACTTCCGTCATCACAACGGAAGGCCCGCCTCTCCATTCATTCCATTGGACAATGCGAAAAAAAAAATGAGAATGACGTTGGCCGCGTTTCTGCTCAGAGTTGTTTTTTTTTTTTTTTTTCATCT
>NW_015557089.1:559823-563116 GCF_001515605.1 Sinocyclocheilus anshuiensis | reverse complement strand
CACACACACACACACACACACACACACACACACACACGTACATTTAAACACGTTTACATGCAGACATGCACACAATCTCAAAGACACACAACCCCGTGTCTCAACCATAGACTGTATAAAAACATGGACGTAGTGTCCGTGACGTCACCCGTAGATTTCCGAAGAGTGTTTTTGAAGCTCAAAATTGGGCAGAATGAAGGGCAAAATTAGCTATATAGACCAAAATAATTTTTTGATCCAGGCTGTAAACATGTTTTTTCTGCTGTAAAGTTGGGCATTTTAACATGAGGAGTCTATGGGATTGACTCCCTTTTGCAGCCAGCCTCTAGCTGCCAGTTGATGAATTACAGTTTAGGTCACTTCCTTGTTGGCTTCACGAGAGAGAGCGGGAGGTTGCCGCTTGGTCTCAACCAAAACGCTCTTCAAAAACGCTCTTTGGAAATTTACGGGTGACGTCACGGACACTACGTCCATGTTTTTATACAGTCTATGGTCTCAACAGAAACACTGCCCAACTTCACGATTGTCCTTTTTTCCCTCAACCCTGCTATTCCAGAGAGCCAGCTTTTCCAATTTTTTTGGAAAAGTTACTTTTTTTTCACATTAACAGCACGCAATACGCTCACTGCCAATAGAAGACAATTAAAAAAAGACACCTCTCACTGCAAAAAAAAACAACAAAAAAAAAACGGGGCCTAAGAAATTAGAATTGTTTTCACAGAATCTTTATAAAATAATTTTTTCTTCTTAAACAATTAGTCAGTTTTTTTTTTCTTTTCTCGTTTTAAGCGTACACCTAACAGCATTTAGTGACATTTATGCTTAAAATGGAAGAAAAAAAATAGCAGAGAAATTTGTCAGTGGTATAAAACAAAACGTTTATTCAGGTTTATCTGACAACACACCTTATTTTCTTTTGCACGGTTTTGCTTCAAGTAAATTAACTATAGAGGCTTGTTTCTACTTTTTATCTCACAATTCTGAATTTATATCACACAATTGATTTAATTTTTTTCCCTCAGAATTGCAAGAAACACAGAATTGCAACATATAAACTCAGAATTTTGACTTTTGAGTTTTGAGTTTATATCATGGAAATTTTTCTTTTTTTTCTTTTCTTTTGCATTTGTGACTGTCACAGTTCTTACTTTTCCCCACATTTCTGAATTTATATCTCACAATTCAGACTTAGTTTCTTGCAATTCTGAGAAAACAAAAAGTCAATTGTGAAATATAAGTGAATTAATTCAGAATTGTGAGATATAAACGGACATTTTTCATGTAATTCTGACTTTTTTTCAGAGAATTCTGAGATTGTATTTGACAATTCTGTTTTTTTTTTGTAATCATGAATTTTTATCTGAAAATTCTGACATTTTTCTTCAAATTGCGAATTTATATCTCGCAGTTCTGACTTTTCTTCTCAGAACTACAAGTTCATGTTTCGCAATTCTGAGTTTATATCTTTCAATTCTGACTTTTTTTCCCCTAATTGTGAGACATAAACTCAGAATTGCAACAAAAATGTCTGAATTGTCAGATAAAAAGTCACAATTGCATTCATTGCTAACACTTTACAATAAGGTTCCATTAGTTAATGTTAGTTAATGTATTAACTAACATGAACGAACCATGAACAATACAGTTATTACAGCATTTATTAATCTTTGTTAATGTCAGTTAATGAAAATACAGTTGCTCATTGTTAGTTCATGTTAATTCACAGTGAATTATCTAATGTTAACGCACAACTTTTGATTTTAATAATGCATTAATAAATGTTGAAATTAACATTAACTAAGATGCTGTAGAAGTATTGTTCATGCTTAGTTCATGTTAACTAAAGTAGTTAACTAATGAACCTTATTATAAAGTGTTACCCATTCATTAATTCATTCATTCATTCATTCGGTGGTGGACACGGGCTTACATAATTAAGCCTGCTTTAAGGATGATTATTTTTAGACAAGATAAAAATGCTGATTTAAAAATTCAATATAAATGGACATCTTGGACAAGCTAACAACTAGCTACCATGTTTCAAAACACACCAGCAGCATAAGCTTGATTTTCCAGCAGGGTAGACCTTTCTGTAGCTGTTTGTTCCGCAAAATGACTGTCTGCACCGAGGTATCGCTACCCACGTGCTTGTGATTTTCAAAGCAAGGCTAATACCAAAGTCTGTGACTTCTCAAGCTGAACTTTGCCCTTTTAAGGTACTCAGAAAATCCCTCCTAGCGTGGTAGCATTATCACTCTGCTCTTTCGCTGTCTCGTTTTCACTCTCTCTCTCTGTCTGCAGAGAAATTCAGACATCCTTGAGCTGCGCGCTTGTGTTGATCTGCCCGGCTGCTGCTTTGAGTTTTATTAAGAGTGACCTTCAATATGCCTCAGCTTTCTGGAAAATGTCGCTAGAAGCACTAGGGCACCGTGAGGTCCTCTGGCTCCACAGACTGTCTCAACATGCCTCTTTCTTTCGCTCGCATTGTTTTGCTCGAGATGATTGAAATGGTTTGTGCAGAGATGAACGGGGTGAACGCAGAGTTCAGGAGTCTGGAATATTTTGGTTCCAATTGCTCATGTTTTCTATCTAGAGATGACACCGGCAAAAAGGCCCAGAATAGATCTCAATATGATATACTACATGTGTGGCAAACTTTTATCAGCAGTACTAGAGGAGAAGGGGGATTTTATAGCATGGTAAGGCAAGAGAGTTCTCAAAAATGTAGGAACAACAGTACAAAAATGAAATGAAACAAATACGTTAATTACTTTTTTTTTTTGTACAGGTTTATAGATTTATTAAAAAATATATATAAAAAGAAATCATACATAAAGTGATTTTATGATTACAGTAAATACTTTGGGGGGTCATAAAGTAAAGTAAATGCAATGATGGTAAAACTGTCCGGATCCAGGGTTATTGTAGTTAACTAAAACTAAAATTAAAACCATAAAAAAAAAAAAAGTTGACCTAGTTGAAAAAGAAACATGTCTCGTTTTAGTTTAAGTTGATGTGCGAAAATAACAAAAAAATAAAATAAATAAAAATAAATAAAAACTATATACACGTATATGAAAACAACAAAACCTAATAAAATTACTAAAATGTTAGCAAATATTTACATAAAAATGGAAATTATAAAAATAAAAGCTGATTTCAAATATGAATACAAAACTATAATAGTATTTCAATGATACTAAACACTGTCCTGATATAATTAATACATAAAATGAAATTAATTAATAAAATATATATATATATATATATATATATATATATATATAATTTTC
>NW_015557089.1:555262-559186 GCF_001515605.1 Sinocyclocheilus anshuiensis | reverse complement strand
TTACAGTTATGTGGTTAAAATACTATGAGATATCAAATCTGCTCTTTTCCCAAACAGAAAAACTATAAAATTAATCTGGCGAACAACAATTATGCCAGTTGTACTTCATTCAATACAGAAAAGTATCGATAAAAAAAGTTTAGGCCAGTTAAAAAAAAAAAGACTATTTCACCCCCCCAAACCCATTTTTGTATCATACAATATGTATATTACAGTATGTCCATTTTGATAATTACTTCATCGGTAGGTTACCGTGATCTGCATACATTTTTGAAATCGAATGGAAGCCACACATACGTTCCAGTACAATTCATTATTTGAGTCTAACAAGAGACAATTATAACTCAATAAACTACACCATAAAGGTGAGTAAATGCTATTTAAAGGTACATAAACTGTACTTTTACTGGCATTTATCTTCAATTACGTTGCTAGTCGCCTGGTATATAACATCATATCACCCAGCCCTAGTCCCTCATGAGAATCTCTGTGCTCTTGCACATTGCAAGTCATTACAAATGCCATGCCTGAAACGTTTTGGGTGACCCTAAGGGCTCACCAAAGTGATTTCCCTCTTTCAGAGGCCAAACTGCTGATAAGCCTCATGCTAACACGTTTACTTCTCAACCCTATTTCAAACTTCCAGAGGGTTGCTTTCTCCAAGGCGACATTTCCAGGCCACAATAGATAAGACAGCTAAAGTGTTTATGCTTTTGCTAATCCAGCCTCAATATAAATCTATCCAGATGTGCAGGTGACATCAGACACAGCGCCCAAACCTCCTTCCCACCCCCCACTGCTTTCCAACTCCAAAATATCTGACCTTTTACATTGCTTATTCTTAGCACAAGCTAGTTATCCATATGTGTCGCCTGTCTTGCACAAACATAAAGCCAAATAACCAGTAATTACTAAAACCCTAATCAACTTTACCTTGTCAGGTCTAAATTGGATATGTTCATTTATTCACGCTAATTGCTAGGCAACTGATCACTATGAGCTTATACAAGGCAGTTAAATGCTAATGCAACAGTGCTAGCGGTAGCTATAGAGGCTGTCTGAAATGTAAAAGTCATTGTCTTCACTGCATTATGTTTATCAGGCCAGTGTGACTCATGAGGGCTGTCAATGCATAAACTAATTTCTCAAGAGAATAATGAGAATTTGGAGGTTGCGAGTAATGATATGCAACCTCAAGGCCACATTCATAGTTCTGATGAGCAGGACTTCAGAAGCATTTGACATCTCACTGTTGAACACTGCTTTAAATGATTATAAATGGATAGATAGATAGATAGATAGATAGATAGATAGATAGATAGATAGCATGATTAGCATGTTACTAGCACGATTAACAAGTTACTAGCATTTTGCTAGCATGATTAGCAAGTTACTAGCATCTTGCTAGCATGATTAACCCTTAAATGCATAAATGTTTCACCAATCATTATTACATATTCGGGTCTTTAGTGACCTGGACCTAGTACTATGGGATGTAATTTACCCCTTAAATGCATGAATGTTTCGCCAATCATTATTACATATTCAGGTCTTTAGCGACCCGGACCAATATATCCAGGACGGATGGACCTCTAACTGCTGCAATAGCAAAAAAATTATCTTGATATTTTAAGAACAATTACAGAAGAATAAAATAAAGCATATTTTGTTTACTTTTCAAACTTAAAAGAGTTCAGTTTGAGCAGATATTGAGTCATCAGATATGTAAATATAGTTGCGTATGAAAAAATACTTACGCATTTACATACCTCGGGTCTCTAGTGACCCTATACACTTTTTACAAAAAAATGTATCAGAAAACAGCCATTCTTTTATATTTTACTATTTTTTTCTTGATATATTGTTTATAATTAATATATTGAGGAATACTAAGAAAGTTGATGTCTAACTTTAAAAAATGAAGGAGGGAGAGGGTAAAGAATGATGTCCCGGGTCGCTAAAGACCAGAGGTATGCATTTAAGGGTTAACAAGTTACTAGCATGTTGCTAGCATGATTAACATGTCACAAGGATGTTGCTATCATGTTGCTAACAGATAGATAGATAGATAGATAGATAGATGATAGATAGATAGATCATTTTGTTCTAAATATCTATCTATCGATCTAACTAGCTATCTATACATAATTTATATCTATCTATCTATATATCTATCTATCTATCTATCTATCTATCTATTTTATTCTATATATCTATCCAACTGTCTGTCATTTTGATCTATATATCTGTCCAACTATCTGTCCATCTATCCACCCATCCATCACTTATGTCCTAAATTATGCTAAATATCTCCTAAATACCTCACAAAAAGTTAGATTTATGCTTAAAACAAATAAGAAAAAGCTACTTGGTTTTAAATCTGTCATTGAAAAATCATGTATATTTGTGGCTACCTTGTGATTTTCCTCAAATTGCTGCTAGACGTTTGTCAGACCAGTGTGCCATTTCCAATAACAACCTCTAATAACAACATTTACACTTAAATAAATTCACATTTCATATGCTCATAACCCTCTTTGTGTAATGATTAAGACCTGTAACGAATCAACCTAAGCTACTTCATCAAAGTACGATATCAAATATCTACCGCAGAATGGTTCCCAGTTTCCAGTTGCATTGGATTTCAGCTTCCTACCAGCTCGCTTCCAATGTTTAACATCTCGGAAAAGGCTCAAAACATGAAGATGCTCATTTGTAATATTGAAGAACACTAGAAATTATTGCAGAATGCTCATGATTAGGGGTCAAATAGCAGCTTAATGACTTTCAAGTGGCAAAGCCTCATGGGATTGAATATGAGGCCAGATGAATCCTGATTGATTCTCTATCATCCTGTCACAACCAGTGTCTCTCCGCCTTGTTTATTGGATTTAATTTATTACTTGAAATGATGTAATTTTATGAGGCTGGAACAAAAAATAAAAAATTGCATCATCCTAATAGCACTATTACTGTGAGGCCAAGTCCATTACAAGACAGAATGTGTTGCCCTATTAACATTATAACACTGAGTTTTAGGTTTTCTGTTGAACTGGTACAGGCTTTACACTCACAGAGCAATGCAAGTGTTGATTTTATGACAAAAAAAAAAGAAAGAAAGAAAGGACTTGTGGACTGTGCTAAAAGAGCAGTTTAGCAACTATATAGTAAAACAAGCATACAATAGCCAGTGTTGGGGAATAAATAACTGAAAGTAGCAAGGCTGCTTGTTCAACAACATTTTCAGTACCATAACAGTTGTTTTCAGAATAGTGTAGCTTTTCTAGTAACAAGTTACTTTTTCCATTGACTAACAGAGTAACAAAATAGCTGACTGGCTTTTGTAAAATTCTATTGCACATTGACCTTTATATAGCTGAATGAGCTGTGGCAATATTCAATCACTGATTGTAGTAAATAAGATAATTATTATTGATTGGTAAATATTCATAGATAATAATAGACAATCAATCAATTTTCTGTCATGACAACTAAGATTAGATTAGCGTGATAATATACATGGTAATGTTAATGTGTTTGGTCTTGGCAGAGTTGATCTGCTATGCTGCTGCTGCTGCGGCAGAGCAAGTACAGAGACTTGCTACTGCCAATACATCCACAGACATGCTGCTGTGAGCATGTAAGAAATACTGCTGCTGCACATTTGCATTTAGTCATTTAGCAGACACTTTTATGCAAAGCGACTTATAAATGAGGACAAGCAATCAAAGCAAATATATATATATATATATATATATATATATATATACAGGTGGAGCTGGGGAAGGTGGGGGGTTTCTGAAGCGCACTGCAAACTGCTACGCCGAACACTGGCCAGTATTTAAATGTCAAGTTGAGTTTGAACAAACATTTCCTGTTTACTTTACAGCTTGCAGTAATCCAAACAGCTCTGTACGTTCACAA
>NW_015557089.1:540039-555059 GCF_001515605.1 Sinocyclocheilus anshuiensis | reverse complement strand
AGCGGTTCACAGAGTTTTATTTTGAACTTTGACTCAGAAACGGTATGTGCTTAGTTTAAGGCACTGTTTTGGGACATTCTCAAATGCTTAACGTGGCTTAAAGTACTAAAACATTGACACTAGAAGACCAAATTCAGTACACACTTTATTAATAAACCATATATTATTTACAGAAAGGCAGAATAGCCCAGAAAATGAACGCAATGTGCTAAATTGCATGTTAAGAATTTATGGACAAACTGTCTGTCACTGTCTTTGTCCATTAAGGATGCATATATCTTTGCAAAAGAACACCAAAACATTGCGAGAGAACGCAAAGTTTCTCCGGGGAATGCAAAAGGTTTGCGAGAGAATGCAAACACTTTGAATAATATGTTTTCCTCCCATCCCATATTTTTTTTTCCACCACCATCTCCCTTTAGGGACTCTGTAGTATGTAAATGCTGCTGTCTGTCTAACTTGATCTAAAGGGAGAATGTAACCATTGTATGATGTGGCAATTCATACAATGTGAGTAATACTCAGTAAGTTTAGTCTTAATATCTTATGCAGCATTGCTTCTCAAATAAACATTTCTTGATTTCTTGATTTATTTATTAATTTCCAAGGTCACATATTGTGTTCCGAAGAAAAAGTAACCGCATTCGGGTTTGAAACAACATGAAGGTGAGAAAACAATAACAGGATTTTCATTTCTGGGTGAATTACTTTATAGCTGACTCACTTAAATGGAGATCCTCATTCTTTTGTGCCAGACAAATACTATTCTGATTAGAGAAGTGAATTATATCATCTGACAGTCATTTTAAAAGTTGTGTTAACAGTTTGTAGTGCAGCTAAAGTGCAATTTAATTACTTCAAATTCTAAGTAGCGTGTAGCTTGGCATGCTCCAGTTTCAAAGTAGTTTCTCCTTTGTTTTCACAGACAGACACATGTCTCAGTGAAACGGCGGGAGTGCGTCTGGTAATTATCTCCATAGGAGTGCTGGGAGCCATCTCCTCCTCATCATCTCCCGGTGCCGGTCTTCAGGAGCACGGGAGGATTACACCCTCCTCTGCTTCACATCAAGCCAATCTCTACGCGGGACGAGAGGAGGTGAGCGGCATCTTACATGGACCCTGGGAAACAAGATGGTGAACCGTGTCTCAGTGGCTCTTTAAAGCTCCTTTCCATGGCTCAACGAGCACGTACGCTGTTTCATTGTCCCGGCCCCCGAGCTTCGTAAATCCACTCGTATCTCTGGAGAGCAGCCAGGAATGCCGCACTCCTCACTTTAGCTGTGATTCTGCCCAGCACAGGCCATTATATCCGATATGAGTGTACGCGACCTAAAGATGCCATGAATACAATAGACGGGGAAAAAGACAGCATGGTGCCCAGGGGCGATGTAGCTCAATAAACTGAGCCCACCTGCCGGCTGAAGGATATGAGTGTGTTTTAGTATACAGAGTACAAGAGAAGTTTGTAGACATCGACATCAGCTTCAGCTTCAGGTCAGTCACAAATGAAACCACAGTTGGAGGAAGCCAGAAATGCAGATGAACATGACATTTGCAATGTAAATGCTAATCTGTCCTGATACATCTGGGACAACATGAAGGAATTGCCTACTCGTATTGCAAAACTCATTTACTTCCTCAGTATGTTTGTCTTGTTTTCCAGTACAAATGTCTAAACATTCATAAAACAAGATATATTTATTGAGAAATAGTGTAAGATGTTAAGACAATTTCATTTAATTTACTTTAAATTTTTTACTTTTAAACGTATAAATTATTATTTCCTATTATTATTTTAATATAACTTACTTTAATATTTGGTTAATAATAGTTTTAACATTTTATTTTAAAGGCAGGGTATGTGATTTGGTTCAGAAACATTGTTTGTTATGCAGCTTGAAAGTCTCTTCACATCCCGATAGCAATCACTAAGTTAAGTGGCCTAAATGTATTTATATTGTCTGTGGAAGGCGTAGTAGGACCATAAAAAGGTTCGTCCAATCATATCCCTCTGTCCGAGGGCTATGATAGGCTGTCCTACCTACCTGTCAACATATGTATCTGCATATTGTACCTCCACGCACCCTGTTCGCGCAGACATGAAATGTCATCATCGCAGTCCATCACACTATTGCAGACCGAGCGAGAATGGAAGGTGTTATTATTGTAATATTATGCGCTTTGTATTGTAATGTTTTCTCACTGGCGAATGAGACATGAGGAAATCTGACAGTGTTGCATTCAATCTTCCACCAAGGCCGTCTCTCATTGTGTAGCTGGTTAGCCTCTGGTCTGCTGTACGCGGTCATGTGTTTTGGAGGAGGCATGGCTTTGGAGAGTGATTTGCAGGGAGGGTGGGATCTTATGTTGTCAATGCTTGCTTGCTATTGTTAGCCTCTCCGAAATGGCCTACCATACCTTTAACATTTGGTCCAATATATAACACATATATGATGAAATTGTGCTGCATAGTAGGAATGGGGCAAAAAAAAAAAGTTGAACATGAACGTAAAGGTTTGATCATGCAGAGGTGTGATTAATGGCCGAGATCTCTGTCTATTCATCACATAAATTAATACACCACACAAAAGAGTTTGACGACACCATGAAATCATTGCCATTTGCATGTTATGATTTTAAAAACTTAAATACACAGAAAACACACGATTTTATATATACCATATATATAAAATATGATATGCCACACTTACACATTTAACTAAGTTAATGCCATTGACTTTCATTGAAATCATATTTTATAAATAAACAGCATTACGATGTGGTTTTGTGAACATGCTACGCTTGACAAATCATGTCAGACAAACACGTTATAAATGCTAAAAAATGAGAGTGGAACTCACCAACTTTTTTTAGATGACTCATCTGAAGACTCAATGATGTCACTTCCTCATCATCATCATCATCATCATCACAATTTAAAGGGACAGTTCACTAATAATTTGAGGTAAATAAGTACACTTTCAGTTTTTTAACTACAAAATATTGTTTAATTGAATGAGTTAATTGCAATTGAGTTAATTGTAATTGAGATGTCAAAATGCATATACTTCTTCAAAATTCAATTTTACTTTCATTATATTTTAAGGTGATGTGATTGTAACTATTTTTAATTACAAGACACCTTAGATTTGGGTTTAGTGAGTGTCATCAAATGTTGTGGACACAAATGGCACTCCTATGGTAGCATGACTCATCCACGTTTATTATATGGAGAACATATGAGCAAAATTGAATTCCATCTTTTCATTAATAGAGAGAATTTCTCTCTAAAGCAAAGTGTTGAAGTCAGGTAAAGGAGAAGCTGTGATGTGTCAAGGTGCAGGGCAGACAGACTTGTGCCAGTGGACAGGGATGTGAATATGTATCTCTCATAATAATATCAGTTATGCAACAGTGGCACTTCCCAGGGATTCTTGACTACATTTTGGCAGGCAGCTTCGAGGACATTGCTGGTTTTGTGATTTTCCAACCGCCACCTGAGGGCAACTTCTGCGAGAGACTACTGATGGCCATTTCTCTCTGGATAAAACGATTGAGGAATCATTCTTGGAATCATGTTTTGATGATGATGGATGAATTTCCGAGTCATCATAAATGGTTCTTCGACATCTTGTCCTGGCCAGAGGGCTGGAAACATCTAAAATATTAAACATTGCAAATGCTTGGTTGACAAAACTGAGTCAAGTACAGAAGAAACATTTTTGGTTTCACTTTCAATTTGCATCATATTCCTTTAATGCTGTTAATCTTGTAGAAATGTTAAATCCCTAATTAGGACTCTCAGTAATTTCATGATAATTTTTTACCTTGTCAGCACTTACTTACATCACTTACCATAATTACAGCAATTTTATCAATATCAAATGTGCATATCTCTCCCCAATTTACATCTATTTAATGCCAGGTGGAACTTATGAGGCCAATTATTGACTGTGATATTTCTAAGAGTTAGTAATTTGTATTGCATAAAATGAACATTTTAGGATACTGTGCATATTTAAAAGTCAAGAATTTCACTGCATTAAATAACAAAACGTCAAACCAAGTGACAACTGGAAATAAATGATGCATATTTGGTTGATTATTTCATTACATAACACTTCCATCAACAAATCTTTAATCAGTGTAAATCAACAAATAATCACTTCGAGATTTGTGAGTTCTTTTGACTAATATTTGTTACAAAGAACTAGCTTATACTACTCTGCTTGTTGCGTTGAACAATACAGACATTCAAGAACCATTGATGAACGTCACAAAATATGAAATATAAAACTTGAAAAGTAAAAAGTAAGAACACAGCATAGTTTGTAGAACATTTCTAATGCAGTGACATTCATGCATTTTAAATGTGGCTTAAATTAATATTTTGTGTCCACTGTAGCTAATCGGGCCGAATGGGATTCCATAATGTTTTGCAATGCACTGTATTATCCGAGAATAACTCAATTTTAATAACTGTTTATCTTAGCAAGCTTTGGGTTTATTTGACATGCATTTAAGAGATAGGCGTTAGTGCTGACTCACGGGGCTTGTTGATATTGAGCTGTTATTTTTTTATTTTCTTTTACCCCTATTTTTCATTTGTTCTATTGAATGAAATAAGGTCACTGAGACACCGCGGCCAGAGTTATTATTTTACAACATTGGAGATCACTGCAGGCTGCTTAATAATGTTTCCAACCAATTTGCCCAATGAAAACAGGCGCCATAGAGCAGTGTTTTTCTTTACTTAGATGATTGCACTTCAGAGTCAAGGGTCGGTTTTCGCAACAGCATTATTATTCAGCGTAGTGAGGGTCCTGATAGGATTAACTTGTGTATATTTTAAACCATCTTCACTGGACTATTTCACCATTGCAAGGAGAAATACAGTTGATGTGCATAATTCAACATTCAGACAGGTAGGGCATATCAATAAGGAGAGGAGAGAGCATAACTCAAATGGGTTCACAAATAGGCCAGTCATAATCTGGGAAATGGGTTTTGAGGAACATATGAGAGGCTACGCGGAATACAAAACGCAATGAATCCAGCGCACGCAGTGAAACTAGTGGGAACTCACGCATTGCTCACCTGGAAGGATTGAGGAAAAGGCGAGGTCACGCGGTAGTAGTTGGGTTCATAAGCTTTCGGTCAAGGTAAAGCCTGAAGCAAAAGCCTGAGAAGCGTTAACTGGTTGTTATTACATGCACTACGTGTAAATTACAGTAGACAGAGTTTTCGCCGGTTTTCTGCAGCAACCAGGGGTCACACACATTCATAACATTAATTTGGAGATAGAGGATGTGGTCTTGCAGGAACAGTTCACTCTAAAAGTTCTGTCCTAATTTAGCTGTAACAAACCCTCCGTTACTAATACAAAACATATTAAAACGAGCAAAGGCTTGGGCTGTTTCTGAGAAGTTACTGAAGTAACAAAGAGGCTGCATCGCGTGATATTGTTTTAATAGTTAACCACAAAGAAGTTAATATTGAGTAACTTACATTTCAGACACAATATTGCCAGATATGTCTTTGTCTATTTTGCTCCACCAACAAAAGCTGTGAAACAAAGCTGAAGCAGAGCAACACACGGTATTAATTCAGTCAAGTTTGAGTGATTGGTTAAAATGACTCACTCATATGATTCAGCAAACCATTCATAAAAAATAAGCTACGTGTTTTGTTCCTGAATGAATCAGCAGTTTGAAATGAACTGATTATGAAATGACTCATTCAAAGTCTCTTGTTTTTGTTTTTTAAATGAATGAATCAGCATTTAAATGATACAGTGACACATTCATAAAGGTAGTCACATTTTCCCTGAATTTTTTCCGATTTTTACTGTTTTTGAACGAATCGGCTGAATGAATGATTCACATGACTCACTCATAAGGGCAGTCATTTGTCGCCACCTACTGGCGTAACGATGTAACCAGCAGAAAAACGTGTAAGTTCCACTGATCTATATGACTGGATTGCTCACTGCATTCTAAACTGCCACACCGGAAGTGTTCGAGCCACCATCCCTACCGGCTGAGAGCGTCATTGACTGACAGCTAAAACCTTGACTTAAAATCAACCGATTTGAAGCGTATCAGTCACACAGGATTGTTTTTTATGATATGTGTATGTAAATTAATTGTTACTTCAGATGCTATCTGCAATGTTTATGGATTAGCGTGATATTAATATTGTTTCGGTGGGTGTGTGAAATGTGTGAAACTGATCCAATACAAATTATATTCCTTTGTGCATAATTATGCATGAAATATTAAACATGAACATATATCTGCTATTAGTATCAGAACTTGATTTTAATATACTATAAATATTACAATACAAGCCTGTTACTATATTGCTCTATATTGTATTGAAATTCAAAGCTTACCATACATCATCTTGGAAATAAAGCGTCATGTCTTTAAGTCCGTACCGTATGTTGTCAGCATTATTTCTCTGAATGATGTTATGATGCATGTATTTTTTATTTTTTTTATGTCCTGATGGAGCAACATCTATTTCAGACTCTTCAAGATTGCGCAAATTCTATGGCGCTTTACTAGCATTACCGTTTCCATAGGAGCAAAATGTTCTGTATGTTTAATTAATTGTTAATTTAACCAACGTTTAAATCATCTGTAATGACTTGATTACTTAAATTTGTAAGAAGCAGTAGTGTCCGTATATGATAGAAATCCCTACAATCAACTGCTTCAAAATGCTTGATGTTAACAAAATCATTGTTGAAACATTTGCAGTTAGCCTACTGTACGAATAAAAATAATAATAAAAAATAGGCCTATTTAAACAGGGAATGTACAAGGCAAATTAACGTATACAAAGCATAAATCTCTATTCAGATTTCAGAATGAGCTCCTTGTCATTTGTAATGCATATGTTGAGGATCTCGTCCGTCTGATGCTCTTCATGTTCATCTGAAATACGCTACTGTAATGTATATTAACATAACTTTTTAATACACAGGGGAAATTCCCGATATTAAACAAATAACCATTTACATGCTTAGGACGTTTGAGGGATATTTTGTATCCCTGTTGTACAGGGATATTTCATATATAAAAACGCTGACTCGTTAGGTGATGTTTTCTCATTAAAATTGTACGATTTCCAATTAATTAAATATAAATTATGGGGATACTATGGAATACCAATATGGCAGCATGGTGGCTTCGCTTTTATGAAGTCAGGAGAAATCCAGTTCTCTATTATACTGTAGATCAGTGGTAAGTTCCAGTAATGTTGGACTGTATTTCAGCACTCTTGGAATGCTTGAATGCTGTTTGAAATCAGATTTGTAGACCAGAACTAGCTTTAATAACATTTTAATTTTAAATACTCAAATGTGCATCGGATGTTTTTCAGAATGGTTGGTTGTTTATGCAACCGCAAATCAACAGCAACAGAATCTTCTCCTGTGCCAAAGTGTGTCATTAACCTTACAGGCCCCAATCTGAATCATATTTTTCCCTTTGATCAGCCACACAAATTCAGACCACAGAAGCTAGCCAGTCATCTCAGTAACCAAAGAGCGGGGTCAGAGAGTAATTACTAGCTTCAAGTTAAGATATCCGGGTAAACAGGTCTGACCCCATAAACTTGACACTCATGATGAGGTGGGAGGAAAGCATGTCAAGCAGAGCAGGATCAGAGAGAGATTAAAAATTAGTCAAAAGAGGGGTGGGCGGTGTGATGACAATCTTATATCAAAATGGATGCTTTTTTTGCCTCTTATAGTCAAAAATGTATGCACAAGTTGAGGGGCTTTACTCTCAGATTTAATATTGATACCCTCAAGCCATCCAAGGTGTAGATGAGTTTCTTTCTTCATCAGATTTGTAGAAATTTAATATTACATCACTTGCTCAGCAATGGATCCTGTGCAGTGAATGGGTGCCGTCAGAATGAGAGTCCAGACAGCTGATAAATGCATATCCACAAGTATTCCACACCACTCCAGTTCATCAATTAATGACTTGTACAGTGAAAGGCTGTGTTAAAAAAAAAAAAAAAAAAAAATCTGTCAATTAAAAAAACAAATCCGTCATTAAGTCCATAATCCATAATAACACTTCCTCCAGTCAAAATGTCCGTCCCTTGTCGTCCACTTACATCAAAATCCACCAACAAATTTGTTTAGAGCTGTTTTGGACTGTTTTGGTTTGTAAATGTTGCTTGATCTGCATATTTCTCTCCTGATTCAGACAAGATGACTTTTTCACTGTAGAAAGCAATAGTATGGATAGACGACTCATATTTTAGCCGGATTCAATGTTTTGACGTTATAATCGTCTTAATACTGGATTTGTTTCGTATAAACACGCCGCTTTTTGTTTCACAAGGCATTAACTGATGAACTGGAGTCTTGTGGATTATTATGATGTTTTTCTCAGCTGTTTGGACTCTCATTGTGACGGCACCCATTCACTGCCGAGGATCCATTGGTGAGCAAGTGATGTGATGCTACATTTCTACAAATCTAATTAAACAAACTCATGTGCTATTTGGATGACCTGAGGGTGAGTAAATAATTCCTTTAAATCGATAACCCCAATAGAGAAATGTAGTCTTTACTGCCACACTGTATATACCATCCTACCGCCAATTCCTAACCAAAATTGTTGGAAAATTCATATGCCTCCTTATCTACAAATGAGGGTCGAGTCATATAGATGTGATTGATGCCAAAGTAGAATAGTGTGCAAAAACCGCTAAAGAAGAGAGAAGGAAATGTACCGTACATGAGATGATTACCCACTGGCACTCAACACGCTTTGCTTCTTAAGTTTGCATCACACTGGTTGCCTTCTTAATTTTCAGTTGAATCTCCAGAGCCCTCCATTTGTTTCTGTCTGGATTGAGTGTGTACTGTAGGCAGCGGAGCTCTCCCTCACGCTGGGCTGCCTACGCCCGGCCGACCCTGTCGGGTAGATTGATGGCGCCCACCCCCTGGAGGCTGCATGATGAGCTAATGATGGCTGCTGGGATATCGGCAAGACCCACCCACCCGAACTCCTAATCGTAACTAATGCCCTCTGTGATCTTCCTCTTCACTTCATATTTTACCGCAGGAAAAGCCGCCCAAACATGGGAACAAATATAGAACCGAGAAGAATTAGGGGTTATGGTGTCAAAGTTTTATTTTAGACATATAAATTAGTTTTAGTGGCTTTTGCCATAGATAGAGAAGCAATTGGATCAGGAAATGATTTGAACTTGAGTTTGCTCGCATGTGCACCAAGATTAAAGGAATAGTTCACCCAAAAATACAAATGCAGTCATAATTTACTCACACTCATGTCATTATAAATAAAACCGGATTAATTATTAAAGGATGTTCAAATAATGTTCATGCTGCTCTTTTCTATATCATAAGCATGCATAAAATAGTCTAAAAATATCAAAGACAACATACACAATGACCTGAAGGATATGTGTGTTCATTCAAAGAAAGGTTTTCCTATGAATTAATTAGTAGAAAAGTCCATTTCTACTGTGCATTGTGCCTCTTGCTATGGAACATGCAGTGATTTTCTCTCTGCTCACATTCCTCTGGGTCATAAAACCAGTGGTATCAGCATTAGTTGCCATGGGGACCAGGGGCCTGTTCGGCTTTCCTAGGGTGTTACACATTTCGGGGGAAGGGTCCATAGGTCCTCGTATGGCTTGTTAACTGAGGTGTGTTACAGAGTATTTGTTAAATATAGCTAACAAAATATATATTGTGTGTTTGATTGGTCCAGACGCTACATAAGTGACAAAGAGCTTTCAGGCTCCAAAAAGGCATCATATGGGGCCATTCACACAGTTATTCATTTATAACCCCTGTGCTGTCACCCCCCATTTTCGGCATGGAGACACAAATGACATACCCAAAATAAAAAGGTTACTGCTCATGAGTCTTTTTGACTAGATACATAATCAACATATGTTCACAAAGCTGACACTTCAAAGTTTACTGTTCAAGAATCAGAATTACTCAGACTGTTGTGATACTAGAGATATATAAGCTCAAACATAAAAACAAAAATAAAAATATTACAAATTATTTTTTTAAATGTATAAAAAAATATGTTGCTGTGGTATATGATTTTAGAAATACGATGAAGCTAAAGCCACAAGTCTACTAATGCTTAATTTCAAATTTCAGGACATAATCTCTAAAACTGTGAATTTTATGAAACATTTTCTAAGACCATGTCGTGTGTTTTTGTGTAAGCTCTCCTGCGTGCTATCACCTCATGTCTGGCTCGGCAAACTGCCCCATTCATGATTCTATTGTTTTCACTCGACGACTCTTTCACACCTCCGCCAGGTATGAGACATTATCCTCATTATTTCTTTATCATTATTCTTTTGTTTTATTCAGCCATTAGTAGCCTTTATTCTGGCATTACAAGGTTTACCAAGCCACATCGCTTCAATACCAGTATACATTTACCTGTCTATTATCAAAAGTATTTCTAAAAAAATACAACAAAACATTTTCTTGTTTCTCGCAAAAGCGCGAAACGCAAGGCAGTGGTATAAAAGAAAAACTCTATAGGCATGTTTGTTAAATGCTGAAATTCTTTTAACCTGAGCTATGTTTTTAGAAAGGAGTGTCATGCGTGAGATGCCGTAAAAGATGCAGGATGTGAGCGCAATGTCATGTTTACGTACAAAAACAATGGAAAAGCAACGCAGTGGAAAAACGTGAAAATGCAAAAATACATTCTGTGTGAACAAACAGCCCCTAAAAGTAGTCCATACAACTTGTGCACTATATTCCAAGTTGTCTGAAGCCATAATATAGTTTTTTATTTGTAATTTAACACAACATTGAACAAATTAATGTACATATTTGAGAATAACAATGGATTATCAGTGGATAACGACCACTAGTGAAACAAAACGGTATTGCAGTCTGGTAGAGGCCTGCCTTCGCAACATAGTTCAACCAAAAAAAAAATAAAAATAAAAAAAAAAATAAAAAATAAAAAAATATATATATGTATAGTACCAGATGAAACCTATAGAAAAAAAAATACTATTATATAAAATTTATAGTATATTATTATAATAATATAACATTAATTTATATTAAATTATTTATCAGTATTTTTTCTGGCTTTTTAGTATTATATATATATATATATAATACTAAATATAGATAATAAGATGACTTGTTCCGTGACATTATTTTTTTTCCCCTTTTAAAGGTTTAAGCACAAACTTCACTGATTTTGTTAGATTCATGCATAAAACATTACAAATGTTTGTTATGCAGTGTGATATTTCCAGGTTTGCCATGACCGTGGGAACCTTGAATAAACCACATAATTTAACATACGGTTCACGTTTAAATGAAGCTCACAAACAGTTCAAATCATTTTGCCATCTGCTGCACAAGGATGCTGAGGGAGACCCTGCAAACCAAGTCATCACTGCAACTGTGGCAGAAGAGGACAGGAAGCTGCTATTTATAGCCCACTGTATGTGACAAATAAGGTTAGAAAAACATCCGCTCGCGAGTGAATGCAGAAACCACTGACGGATGAGGTGGAGATATAAAACCTAAATGAAGGCTAACCTGTTTTCTCCCCTCTTTTAAATGCTATTATTTTCATTAATGCGCACATTACGTTAATCCAATTATTGGATCCAAATCATTCCGAAACGGATGCATTATAGTGAAATCTTAGACTTCAATTCAAACGACATGGCTCTTTGGAGGTAAAATGACTCCAGGGTAAAAAAAAAATTACATGATAGGACTAATTAGCAGCATATGAGCCATTTCAATCAAACAAAATCTCATTTAACTTGCAAGTTAGCCCTCTTAATTAAGTTATTCACTGTAAATTGCCGACATGTTCAATGCTTTGCTGGAACATCGGCGCAATCAATTGATGTGAAGTAGGATATTAAAGCTATTCCTGTATCATCTGCTTATAACAATAGAAATAGCACATTTTCGGATTAATCTGGCTGTGTAATTTGACACCTGAGGTTCCCAGTCGAAAGCGTTTGTGCATTTTAACACTCTAATGCCACAGTACGAACCTTCAACCTGGAATTATGATCTGATTCCGACGGCAGGGCGGCATCTTGCCCGCTAACAACTTCTGTCATATCCAATTTCAGATAAATTCTTCCGAAATAACCTTCTTTTACCCCCTCAGAGGGTATTTTGCCCACTTACGGGGTGGGTAAAATGGATGACTGAAATCTCTAGTGCTTATTCGCTAGTGCTTATTAGCCACTCCACTCATCGTAGAGGACCATCATAACATAAATGAAACCCACCTCCTGTCATTACGTTCTTTATATGACAAAGTAAATCCCATAAGGGCCCGCATTAGGAAACAATCTCAAGGCAGTCTACCCACAGTGTAACCGGCTCAGTATATCTATGCCATTCTCTCACAGAAAAGAGATTCTGAATTGAACGGATGGCACAAATAGCCGTATTGATCATGAGATAATGGAATCTTGTCCTGGCTGTTTTTCTTCAACAATTTCATCTCCTCATCTCTTTCTCTGCCGCTGCTCCTCCACCTGCGAGGGAAACGGAGGGGGCTCGTATTCAACTCATCACTCGTTCCAGTCCTCCGCTAAGTGTTTAATTACATTAGCATACAAGAAACTGGGCCAGTGATGTGTTATGATTTAGATCATTTTTGGTAATTCGACATCCGTGGCCTCTCGCGGAGAATCTTGCAGAAGTACAATTAAGCGCTTGGAAGTATCACCTTTGCAGACAACGATGACGGCAAAATCTTAATGGGTTTCTGGAGAAATTATAAATGTCTAAAAACAGGTCTGGTCCATGATTAAGGGTGGATGTGTGCTTGAGGCAGAAATATCCAAGTCCATGGACGTCTTTGTTTCCTTTCCAAGGTACTTTGTAACTTGTAAGCTAGTTACTCACAATAAGCCTATAAACTACAATCAAACTAACATTTTGAAAAAGTTGTTAGCTGCACTACAAGGTAGGCCTAGAAGTAGCTGATATACTTAAGCTTCTTATGAATGCAAATTAATGAATGAACAATCCTATTTAGGGTGACAATATCAAACTTAGACACATTTAAGGCCCAAGTATACTTTTTTTTTTTTTTATGCATAGGCACAGATGTACGCATAGCCTTTCAAAGGATAGTCCATTTGATGTGTATGCGAATGCAGGCCGTCTACACATGTGCTCTAGAAAGCTTCATCATCATGTAAAAACCCAAGTATACTTTGAAAAACTAGAATATTGCCTAATTTATATAATTAGACATATGGATTACGTAAATATTCAACAAAAACGACCTGGAATGCCATAGGGAATCAAATCTTTTTGTAGTCTGTTCATTTACAACCATCTGAATTGATTCAATTCAAAGCTATGAGAAAAAGAGAGGACTGTTTAGGATGAATCAGCTCACTAGAAAGAATCAGACTTCCCAAAGCTACATATGATAGAAAGGGCCGTTTAGGATGAACCAACTTACTAGAGCCGAATTTCCACCATCGAGCCAAACGATTCTAAGAATTGTAAATAACGGTTCCAAGTTATACTTCCACTTGACCTTGGTTTGGCACGGCATGATTACGAACCATTTTCGCCCTGGGATTCTCAGCATGGTTCGCTAACGGCTGGTAGAATATGTGTAGTGGCGTCGCCACTCAGGATCGGTCACTTGTTTGTTGTCTAGCTACTAGTTTCTCTCTGTAGCTGGCCAAGCGTGCTTTTTGAGTGAAAAAAAATGAAATATCTGATTATCCTCCATATTGTGATCACTATTTACATCACCTACCGTATATAAATACTTGCATTACCAAGGCAATGACTGACACATTTATATTACGAGCTGTTGAAGAATGCTGGTAACCAAACAGTTGCTGGTAGCCATTGACTCCCATAGTAGGAAAACCGATGGCTACCGGCAACTGTTTGGTAACCAGCACACCTTAAAATATATTCTTTTGTATTCAACAGAAGAAAGAATGAACTAACTATTAACAATGATTATTTCTTCAATAAACTCCTAATTTGCTGCTTATTAATATTTAGTGTGGTAGTTGTTAAGTTCAGGTATGGGGTTGGATTTAGGGATCTAAAATATATTCAAGAAGAATAAGGCAATAATATGTGCTTTGTAAGTACTAATAAACAGCCAATATGCTAGTAATTTGCATACTAATAAGCATCTAGTTAACAGTGAGAATTGGTCCCTAAACTAAAGTGTTACCAGAATTATTTAAATATGTCTGTGGAATTTACATTTTAGATGTGGTCACTGACATTTCTGTGTATCAAAATGTATGAAAATGTAGGCTACAGTATGATTTACGGTTGAAAACCAATGAATGCTAATGAGATCACTGCTTATCAAGCTACCTAGGCTCATTGGAAATATGTGCTTCTACATACATTTCTGGAAAACTCAAAAAACGTACTTCTATGTACGAATCGCTCTCTACAGACAGTAAAACTCCGACAACTTTTGTTCCTTTTCACACAAAGTATGATTTACAGGACCAGAGTTTCAATTAAGAAAGCCTAATTTTCGCACAGTTACTTGCACAATATTACGTTACGACTTCAAAACAGTTTTATCATGTGAGATTTGAAAACTAATACTTTTGATTGTTATCGTCACATATAAAGCTTCATATGTTTGGGTTTTCTGACTGGGCAGGGACAGCGGCGCATTGGTTTGCCTTCTGTATTAACAGCGTAAATCCAATCGCAATGTGCCATAGACAGATTGTTGAAGTGTCTTGCTCCGCCTATATAAATATTGCTTCACCCCTGGAAATATGAGGAAATATTATGAAGTCTGTAAACAGGACGTTAACAGAGGCCAGAGACGGGACACAGTAAAGACAGATGTAAAGAGGAGAGAACAGACGCGTCAGCAGAGAAAATACTATACAGGCAGAGCAAGCTCACTGTTCGCAATGCTCGAAGTATTGGAAGAAAATTCTAAACATTGAATTTGGGGGGGGGGGGGGGGTATTTA
>NW_015557089.1:535757-539897 GCF_001515605.1 Sinocyclocheilus anshuiensis | reverse complement strand
GTAAATGGTGGGTGGGGGGGGGGGGGGGGGGGGGTTTATAAGAATGTATCTCTGGGAACTGACTGTCTTCAAAAAAGTTTCAACGGCATTTTCATTTCATCTTTTCTCCATATAATACATATAAAGCAGTGTTTACCCCTTCGTTTACAGTGGTAACCAATGAAACGCTATATTGCAGCTGTTCCATAAACGCCACCTACTGGCAGAGAGTGAATTAGCATTTTTAGTATAATTTCAGTCCAAGTCCAGTCCTGCCTGCACTGACATAATAAAAACGTGGCGTCGGTCACGTATTGAATGCACATTTTGGCGCCACTCACTGAACATTTCACTTTGAAACTGATGCGAAACTTGCAGTAAAATACATAATATCGGTGTTGCAGAAATGTCACCACTGCACGTATTTCCAATGAGATTGGGTTGCTGTTAACTGTTATTGAGCCTCAATATCATAAAACTTTTGCCAGAGAGTATCACACTTGCTGTGCTAGTCTCAAATCCCTCACTGTCTTTGTTTCGGCCGATTCTTTTGGCTAATTTGATTACAACAGGACACGAAAACAAATTCTCCAAATCCTTCATATTCGACACTCTCACAGCTGCTCGCTGACCTTCCTGGTCTGAAGCTGGGCATTGTCATTCACCAGCACTACATTAATCTGAAAAGCCATGATTGGAGGAGAAAAGTCCTCCTTTTCTCTTTAGTATACTAAAGGATTCAAATGTCTAATCCTAAACATTAGGAGTTCTTTGAGCCAGCCGGCATGGATTCCACTTTCTTCTTCCTGAGTTTCTTTCGAAGCCATTGCGGTGGTTTTGTTTTAGTGTGTTTGAATGGGAGACTCCCACTGGGTCGAGACAAACTGCCTCTACTTATGCAGATGCTCATTAGCACAGTCCTTAGTCTTCACTCATACACAAAGCCAGAGGGGATTTATGAGTCTATGGGACTCCAGATGCTGATCCAGAATGCTCAATGACACCAGAGAAAGTTGTGCATCAGTAGCGTTGAGAGATTAGGCTTTATGAGCTGTTTAAATCAATGGCAGGCCCTGGTTCTTTCATTTCTGATGAAACTTCAGTGGTACATCTGCAATAAGCACACACCAGTAAAAGGCCAATAATATGGAAAACCACAAGATGCTGTGAGTAACACTACACTGAAACATTTTAAGATATTCATGTTAGACAAAGCAGTGGCTTAGAAGCAGTGCACATAACGGCATGTTGAGCTATACGGCAATCATAAGTTTGAATCTGGCTGCCCAGTATTTTCCGAGAATGAATCTACCTAAAACCTCCTATACACACAAGTAAATAAATAAATAATAATGTTATATATTCTGTTAAATATTCTGATATTCTTTCAAATGACTAAATGAACACACACACACGCACAATACTGTATTCGAATTTTTTAGCTAAAGAGATAAATATAAATAATGAATGAATTAATAAAATATAAATATAATATAAATAAATGACATAATGAGTGCATGAATCTCCCTAAAACCTCCAAAAATCCAAAATAAAAATAAAAAAACAAAGGTAATGCAATATGTTTGTATTAGGGCTGTCAATCGATTAAAAAAATTATACAAATTTATCACAATTTAAATGTGTTGCTCGGAGATGCACAACAGTTCTGCTGTGGCAATATAGGTAATATTTGCTTTGGCAAAATTGAAAACAGACAATATTGTGTTTAAAATATAACACAATATTAGCTTCTTATTTACTGAACTGGTGTATAAAATCACATTTGCACTTGTGCTATTCAGGACAAAACTTAGATATAAATATGAGACAAAAACTCATACAGGTGCATTTTTTGCCCTAATATTTTAAGGGCATATAACTGCATTTATAGACTAAATTATGCAGTGAGTTGTTGTCCTGCATCAAGTTTGTCAACCGTCAACTGTATGAAATGTAAGATGACCTACAGGTCTGGGGTGGGGCGGGTGCGTTAAAGGGTTAGTTCACCCAAAAATGAAAATTCTGTAATTAATTACTCACCCTCATGCCGTTCCAAACCTGTAAGACCTTCGTTCATCTTCGGAACACAAATTAAGATATTTTTGATGAAATGTGAGAGCTCTGACCCTCCATAGACAGCAATGCAACTGAAATGTTCCCTGGTCCAGGAACGTAGTAAGGACATCGGTAAAACAGTCCATGTGACATCAGTAGCTCAACTTCAGTTTTGCGAAGCTAAGAGAATACTTTTCGAGCGCAAAGAAAACAAAAATAACATTTTTTTCAACAATTCTTCTCCCCCGAGTTACGTCTTCCGCCATTTTGGAGAGTACCCAAGAGCGTAATCGACGTAATCAGCGTTGTTTACGTTTGGGGGAGAAAACGCGCGCATGGACGTAATCTGCATAATCAGCTTTGTTTATGCTTAGGGGAAAGCGTGTGTATGTGTTGTGATACTCTAAAATGGCGGAAGACGTAACTCGGGGGAGAAGAATTGTTGAAAAAAATTTCATTTTTGTTTTCTTTGCACTCAAAAAGTATTGTGTTTTACCGATGTCCTTACTACGTTTCTGGACCTGTGAACATTACAGTTGCGTTGCTGTCTATAATGACAGAATTTTCATTTTTGGGTGAACTATCCCTTTAATAGCATCAAAATATTTTAATTGTGTTATTTCTCCGTAACTAATGAATTAAATCAACATGTTAAACTGAAACAGACACAAATAATGTTATATTTAGTCTGTCTATCTATCTATCTATCTATCTATCTATCTATCTATCTATCTATCATGTTTATTACATACAAATAAAACAGAAAGCAAAGCTTATTTTGGACATTTTTTGTGATTTGATATTATATTATTGCAGTATATAATAATAACAATAATAAAAATTATTTAAAATATATTTATCAAAAAAAAAAAAAATAATAATATATATATATATATATATTAATTGTAAATTATTTATACATCATAGTATTCAATGCACTGCATTTAATGTTTTTATAAAATAATAGTTATAAAATAACCATCATTTTTTTTATATATATCAAAATGTTTTGGGGTGAAATGTGACCTGGACATGCTTCAAAAATAATAATAACAATAATATCAGTTCAAATTATAATCACTGCATTTTAATCACACAGTGCAGCCCTAAAGCACATCTAGGTGCAGATAATGTATTTTATGACAGAAGCAGGTGTGTGTTGGTTTTCACAGCTCTTGAGTTTAACACAGCCTGTCCTTGTGTACGTGAAGCAGAGCATCCGCCGCTCCCTAATGGCTAAAGAAATGTTCCTGACGTAAGAAGAGAATGCACGAGCGCACCAGCGTTTCTCCGCAGGGATCCCGCCTAAATGTCTGTTATGAAGCTACTCATTCAGCAGTCTGTGCCGGGACCGTATGCAGAGAGAGACATGTCAAAATCCATCTGCTGTGACGGATATCAACCTCATATGAAGGCAGGCATCGATCCAGTCATTTACCATTATATCTCTCAACCAGAACTGACACCAATGGCTCAGTCAGACTTATTGATGTTTAATTGTGACCGAGTTGATTCGAAAAAACATCTAAGATATCAAAGAGCCACTATTCCAAACTCTCGACCTGCCAAATTGGCCTGTAATGATAAGAATTAGTGCAATTATGCACTCATATTGAGAGCTGTGTTATTGCATAAGCAATTCCATATAAGCCGACAATAAAGAAGGTCGACTGATAGAAACCAGTCATGCGACAATGAGAAAAGAAAAGGTCACTGTGTTTGGAAGTGAAACGTACAAAACAAAAACTCAAGTCGATTCCTCTAAAGATTCACTGATCAGTACGAACTGCTCTGAGAAAGAGCAAGAACTTGAATTTACAAATGGCCTGTTCCTGTAGAAATAACAGCGGTTCGATGTAACAGTAGTAAAATAGCATAAAATGGGAGAAAATTGATCTGCTGTCAATCAGAAAAGAAGTGTTTGTGTTCATTTAATAGATTTCTTTCCTTGCAAAAATGCTCTATGGTAACCATGATCTCTGCCAAAATAAAATGGTTATTTCTAGTGCTGTAAGTTTAATTTAGTGCAATTAATTATCAAAATGTAACAAAATAGCTATTTATATAAATAAGGTACTGTATTTTAGAGCTGGTTTTGAATATATA
>NW_015557089.1:529804-535303 GCF_001515605.1 Sinocyclocheilus anshuiensis | reverse complement strand
TATATAAATATTCAGAGAAATTATAATAAATATACTACTGAAGGTTTTCTGTTCAAGAGTTTCAGTACAACGGGTTTCCCTTTTCTTTGTCCTGGCCACTCTTATTTGTCCCATGCCACAAAGCATGATGAGATTGCTTGACCTCAAAGAAGGTCGTCTCGCAGATCGCTATCTGGAAAGGACTTTATCACAGCCCAGACTCCATCTACAGTAAACCCATGTTTAAATTCGCTCTTCGGAAGACTTTTCTTTCCCTTCCTTCCCCTCGTGGCTGAATCTAATTTGTTGTGTTGGTGTGATGCAGTACCTGTTGGCTCTCTTCTCTTGACCCATTTGCCATCCGCCTCCCCCACCACAGACAGCAGCCAAGACAAATGGGATCTTTCTCAATCAGCATGTATCTGGCCGTGCAGAGGGGAGATAAGGGTGGGATTCATGTGCCTTTGAGAGACTCGGTTCACAGGAGGCTTGAGAGACTCTGCAGCGCTGCAGATCATTAGATGTGCTATCTGCTTTCACTCGGAAGCCCTGTGGAAAGAGATTACTAAACAAACACCATTCACAACACTGGCTCAAAATCCCCGCCTATTTATCTCTGACTTAGTACTGTACTGATATTGATTTTTGGGATATGGATAGGTTGAGGACAAATCCCAAGTCAACAGACAAATGTTTATTATAACAGATGTTTAGTTAATGAGACCGCTGCCAAAATGCTGAATATATGGAGTTAATCTTAAAAATATTAGAACTCCAGTTAGAACTGAAAATAGCTTTAAAGAGATTATGTATTTATTTATTTATTTGTTTGCTTGTTTGTTGAAATGTTAAAAGAGTAGTTCATTTAAAAATAAAAATGATGTCCATATTTACTCACGCTCGTGTAATGTCAAACCTGTGTGATGTTTTATTTTCTGTATAAAACAATAAGCGATGTATTTGCAGAATGTCCAGGTTGCTATTTTCCACATGGTGAAAGTGGAACGGACATTTTAATATTAAAAAACGATCAGAAAAGCACAATAAAAGCAGTTAAAATTGTCACTCGCTAAAAATGTTCCCTTCCATCGAATTCGCATGTGGATCTGAAGACCCTATTAAGTCAAATTGACTCCTTTAATGCTGTGGCATATTTTTGAGTGCAAAATGGATATCAATGAGAAAGAAAGAAAACATTTTTTTTTGTCCCCATCCATTTTAATTGAATGGAAAAGAGAAGCATGGACATTCTGCTAAAAATCTGCTTTTGTGTGCTATGGAAGGCACATGGAAGTGTGTGCTATGGAAGTGCTATGGAATATTTTTTATTTTTTCATAAAAAGTATAAATTAAGGGATAATTATGGGAAAAAGAAGCATAGACATTCTAATAACAGTACTGGGTAACTGATTACTTGTATTCTGGATTACGTAATCAGAATCCAAAAATTATGTACTTATTATTAGATTATATTACATTTTAAAGTGCTCATAATCAGATTACAGTTACTTTTTTATAGATTACATGATTACATATTATTTACACAATGGCAGTAAATTATTAATAATATATTAATTCGCCCTATTTTGTCTTTTTTTCTCTCTTAAATGTTCCTTTTACTTTTCCTTAAATTAGTTATTTAGTTAGTTGTAAATTAGTTCGTAATTGGACATTTTCATGATTTAATTAATTATTAGCTTTTCATCACCTCACAGAACCCCAGTTTGGGAAACCTTGGTTTAATGTAATGTAATGTAATGTGTAATGCACTTCATGATGTTGATAACAAAGAATGGACAGTATTTTCTTTAAATATACAAATTTACACCTGGTCATTTCATGCGTTTTCGCTGATCGGATATCTATCTGATTTGTTCAAACGTTTCCATTTACACTTGGCCACATAAATGTGTTGTCGCAAAACGGATTTAAATCCGATCTTCAATTCCTGCGCTGTATTTAAATTTAACGGAGTTCACATCAGCTTATCAAAAGATAAGCGCTGCATTTTATTAATGATCAGCTCATTTCAAGATCAAAGACGGCAATAGGAGAGTGCGCGGCATCAGCACTGGAAAGATAAGTTTGTCTTACTACTTTTAATGAAGATGATTGTGTGTTGACCGTCTGCGTCTTTGTTTTATTCGTGGCAGTTTGCGCGTAGCCTTGCTGCGTATTGTAATTGTAATGCGTATTGCATTAGCGCAGTCATATCTGACTATAATGTTATGTAGGCTATAACACGCTCTCACACGTTTATTATTTTAACATTTTGGGAGGAGTAAAACTTACATATATGTGGTTTCAACAACCAGATGCATTTACACTTGTCCAGTTTCGTCTGGAATGCGGCCCAGACCACCTCCTGAAGTGGTTTGAGCGATCGGATTTATATCCGTCTCGAATGCGTTTCGGAGCGCATTTACATCTGGTCTTTTCACAATCGGATAGCTATCCGATCAGACAAAACGCATGAAGTGACCAGGTATAAACAGCCCCAAGTAATCAAAAAGTAGTCAAAATTCATGACCTACTGTGTGTAATCCAATAGATTACATTACTAACTACAATTTATGTTATGTAATTTGTAATCAGTAATGGATTACAATTTGCAAGTAATTTACCCAGCACTATCTACTAAATATCTTCTTCTGTGTTCCATGCAAACAAACAAAAAATAATTATATTGGTTTTAAATGAAAGGAGGGTAAGTGAATTATTTAATTTAAATAAATAAATTAATTAATTAAAGTGCCCCTATTATGCCATCTTTAAGGTTGCTAATATTGTTTTATGGGTCTCTATGAAGGTAAAATTACGTCAAAAAGATTTGCATACGCAGGGTAATATTTGTGGAAGTGTACATAAGACTGTAAGCGTAAATTAAATTTGCATGTGCAAGAGAAGCTTTGTAAAGGTGTAAATCGCGTTTAAAGCGCAAGAAAAAAATATTTGCAGCATTTTACTGTTACTCGTAAGTGTAATTCATGTATTGTGAAACTGCAGCTTCATGCTAACGCAAAATAAATATGATCTGCATGCTTCTGACTTCCATTTTTCCGCGCTTACACTTTTGGCACGTTTTTTTCGCCAAAAGACGGTCAAAAGCACTGCAAGCCTGTGAACAGTGATTTGCAAGCGAAAACAACATTTTGTTTTTTAGACTTGCATTTGCGTTTGTAATTTGTTATTTTGTTTTCAGAATTGTGATTTGCTTTGCACTTATCGGCCACCGTATATGACCCCTTTAACCACATGGAAATTTTACTGTTTGTGGGCGGGCAAGTTGGCGACGTAGAACTTGGCAGACATTATGCAAATGTGTTACTTCGTGACGTAGAGCCGTAACAGAATAAGATTCAAATTCCTGACGACTCGTTTAGGCGATTGCGAGCCAACTTTTTTTTTTGATAGACAATAACTTTATTTATCGTGCACCGTCGGCTTCACAACTTTTCAGGTAGTTTATGTTCACATACAGCTACATGACACACTGCATGAAAGGTAATAATTGAAAAGGCATAATAGGGGCACTTTAATTAATTACATTTTTGAGTGAAAAAGAGTATCAGTGTAAACTTTTTTTTAAAGGGGTCCTATTATGCTCTTTTACAAAGTCTTGATTTTGTTTTGGGGGTGTACTAGAACAGGCTCTCATACTAGGTTGTTCGAAAAACACATTATTTTTCACAATTTTACGTTATTACAACACCTCTCTCCCCAGTCTGGCATGAACAGCTCGAATAGTTCCTGTATCAAATGAAGGCCCGCCTTCTGAAATACGAAATGTGTTGTGATTGGTTAGCTGGGCCAGTGGGTGTTGTGATTGGTTAGCTGGGCCAGTGGGTGTTGTGATTGGTTAGCTGGGCCAGTGGGTGTTGTGATTGGTTAGCTGGGCCAGTGGGTGTTGTGATTGGTTAGCTGGGCCAGTGGGTGTTGTGATTGGTTAGCTGGGCCAGTGGGTGTTGTGATTGGTTAGCTGGGCCAGTGTGTGTTGTGATTGGCTCCACTCGGCGCCTGGTCGGGAAATGTCATGTCCCTTACCATAGCCGCCTGCGAGCTTCAGTGTAAATATTGCGTCAAAATCAAATCAATTTGAGCACGATTTAAACCCGGATGATTGTAACCACTCTAAGTTCGTCTGCCTTGGGAAAGCTAGCGTGTCTCCGACATAGTGATAACACTCGTTGCCTTCTCTAGTGCAGCTCAACCAGGTCTCGTCCCATTCGTCGATATTTGTGATATCACAAATCCCGGAAATTATGCGTTGTAGTTTTTGAAAAGTGATTTCTGTACAATAAAATATCTCCTTTTGAAGTGGACTTTGAGCTTTGTAACTTTGCAGATCTTTTTTATGCTCAAACAGCAACATTACAGACTAACTAAAGTTGAAAAAGTGAAAAAGCGTAATAAGACCCCTTTAAGAATAAAAGCTTAATATGAATATGGAAAATTATTTTTATGTAAATGTGGTTAATGAAACATATTGTATTTTGCGGTTAAAGGAATAGTTCACCCAAAAATGAAAATCCTGTCATCATTTACACACCCTAAAGTTTGTTTTGTTTTGTCTTTTCAACCCTGTATATGTTTATTTCTCTCAATATATATATATGTAATATGTTTATTAACTCAAAAGAAGATATTTTGAAAAGAAAAAAAATAATTAAATATATACTTCCATTCTATGGAAGTCAGTGGTGACTATCAACTGTTTGGTTGCACACATTCTTCAAAATATCTTCTTTTGTGTTCAACAGAAGAAAAAAAAAGAAACTCATACATGTTTGAAATAACCTGAGGGTGAGTAAATGATGACAGAATTTTCATTTTGGGGTGAACTGTCCCTTTAACAGAACTGTCCCTTTTGTCCCTTTGTGTTCCACAGAAACAAAAAAGTCATATGACCTTGAAACAACAGAAGGGTGAATGAATTAATGAATGAATGAATGAATGAATGAATGAAATTCAATTAATTAATTTTTGGGCACACTATCTCTTTAATTAGTTTTTTTCTTAACAAAAAACCTCTGCAGTGCTGAAAAAGCAAAGATAGTTTATAAATTAAGAGCAAAAATATCACTCCACATAAATAGGCCTGAAGCAAGACATCAGCTGCAATCTATGAACACGGTCTATTATCAGAAACATTTTCCCGCGGTACAGAAACAGCCGTACGAACTGTTCTGCCACATACTGCTCCAATTTCAAGCATTTTCATTGTAATGCAGGTTCAGCTATCCGTATCTAAGTCTGTAATGATTTGGACTTGTACTCGCCGAACAAATGTGCAAGTCTCTAGTGGAATCAGAAGTTTATAAAGAAACGTGCAAACACTAGAGACAAACAAAGTGAAGGACTTTCAGTCAGGGACTCTTTATGAACTAGTTCCAGCTACTGTCTCTGGCTCTTCTCCCAGAGGGATGGCTAACTTCACTTCCCTGGAGGCCTAGAGTATTGACGTTTTGTAATAGTGTGTGTGTGTGTGTGTGTGTGTGTGTGTGTGTGTGTGTGTGCATG
>NW_015557089.1:505205-525622 GCF_001515605.1 Sinocyclocheilus anshuiensis | reverse complement strand
GGCCAGATCCACCTGCGATCCCCACGAGCTCATTCCCTTCCGTGCCTCAGCAGCGGCGGGTCCTGGATCACGGGAAGCAGATGGCTGCCTCTCTTTCCTCGAAAAGAGAGACAAACGAGAGCGGAGCTTTTTTCCTTGGAAAAAACGCTCGCAGTGCACGCCGATTGCCCCCTCGAAGACATCGCGTGCGTGCTCTTTGACCAAACAAACGCTATAGATCGTGTGTGTCATCAGATGTTAAACAACGTCAACACGGATGCACACATCCTTAAATGCTTTGCTAGTGCTCGCCATAATGTAGATAAATAGAGATCGCTCTTACCACAGAAATGCACGCTTCAAACAAAACAGTCAATGAAGACGAAGAAGAGAATGATGTGTGCTCCCGGCGCCTATTTATACTATAGTTGCACTGGTAGTGACGTCATGGCTGTCGCCGGCCAACGATTTGGTGTTTTTTCAATGTATGCTTCAGATACGGGTCACGACGAGGCGTTCCCCATAGCGACGCCTAGAGGACGCAGTTCGAAGTTCCCATGAAAGGGAATTACTTTTCTGAAAATTGCATTTTGTTGTTAATCAATTTAGTTGTTCAAACATAAATTATGTTACAGTTAAACAAATTTTATAAAATGCAATGTTGTTAAAACGTGTTGTGCTTTGTCGCACCTAATACATCAGAATATTTACATATTCATGGTTACAATTTCAAGAAATATCATGGCTATTATATAAGATAAAATTTTCATCTCAACAAAGCTAAAAAAAAAACATAACTTTTCTTAAAATTGCATTTTATTATTTACCATTTTATTTGTCCAAATATGTAAATTATGTTTTAGTTAATTTTTTTTTACAATTTTAGTTGTGGTTTGTGTATAATTTGTTTTTAATTAATTAATTAATCGATTGATTCATTGATTAATTGATTCATTTAAAATGTACTGCATTGTAACCTTAACTGCAACAAAAATGAAATGTTGTAAAAACATTTTGTGCTTGCTGGTCGGTTACTTATATTTAGTATTCTGAATATATAAATTATGTTTGGTTAAACAATATTTGCACATTTAGGTGTGATTTCTGGAATATTTTTGAAATATACTGCATTGTAACCTAACAGCAACAAAAATGCAATGTTGTAAAAAAAAAAAAAAAGGTTTTGTGCCTGCTGGTCGGTTGCTTATAATGCTTCACCAGCTGATTGTTGTACAGAAACTACTTTACAGAAACTACTTTGAGGTTTCCGTGGCTACCCTCTGTGTCATGTGACCAACTGGCTGTGATGTTTAATTTAATTGATGCATTTAGCAGACACTTTTATCCAAAGCGACTTACAGTGCATTAAGGCTATACATTTTTTACCAGTATGTGTGTTCCCTGGGAATCGAACCCACGACCTTTTGCGCTGCTAACGCAATGCTCTACCACTGAGCCACAGATGAAACACTGATGTTAAGTATGAGGTTAAAGGTCAGAGGTCAGATGGTTAGGAACAGTTCTTAGAGTAAATCTCTGGATGATCTGGGGTCAGTGTTTGACAGTCTAATAGAGTCTTCAACAGATTACACTGAAACATAACAGCCATTAGCTCAAACATGGAGCCCAATCCATCCTCACAATCAGTCAATCAATAAACACATTACAGTCAGTTTTATGTTTTCTTAGATAATTAAAATCACACATAATGCATAAGTATGTTTACATATTCATGGTTACGACTTGTTAGAAATGTAATGGATATTATATAAAATCGCATTCGCCTTAGCAAGACAAAAGAGTCAACCATTGTATTTAAAATATTTAAAATGTCATTTCCACAACAAAATGCATAATTTGAGATGTGGTGGAAGTGACTTTCAGAAAAATTACAAAAATTAGAATTACAATTAATTCTGAGAATGCTACTTTTTTAGTGCTGTTTTTAGAACATTCCCAAAACATAATTTTTTTTTTTTTTTTTTTTTTGGGTAGCCATGGAAGCTTTCTTAATGGAAATAGAAAATTCTTTATAGATTTACAGAAATTAGGGAACTTTCTGTATATGTTTAGGTTTAAAGCTTCCCTGCAACATTGTGGAAATGCTATTTTATGATTGTAAAAACATGAAACTTAAAAAGCATATTCCTAGAACATTAATATTTGGTTCCCGAAAATAAATTACTAAACTGGAACCAAATACTAACCTTAAGGGAATGCTGTGTGTTCAACATCATTAGTGGATAAATTAAGAAAGAAATTAGTGAGACTGTGAAAGTCTGTTTATTTTCTATTTATTGTATGTTCTTATTTTTCTCATTAATGTTTTTGTCTACTTTTATTTATGAACACAGATGTTATCTATACTTTTACATAATAATGAATAACAACAACAATGAAAATTCATCTTTTGTTAAAAGGAGTTAGTTGAGCTTCAGTGCCTAAAGACAAAAAAAGTCAAAAGCAAAGAAAACTCAGAACAGTTGATGTTCACAGCGGCACTGAACTTTCATTTGAGTTCAGTAAATTCACGTCCTCGTCTTTTGTTTTGACCAAAGTAATTATTCTGCTCCTTCAAGGGAACCACAGCTTTAGCCCATGAAAACAACCTTTTCTTTTATTTTCCCAGAGAGAAGTAGATTTTTTTTTTCTCTCTAGTGTATCTAGTGAATCTCTACAAAAGTGTGCACTTGCTTATTTGTTTTTGATCCATGTGTGCGGCTTCCAAAACAGTGCCAAAAAGAATGAGTTTTTGATATGTTCAGATTTTGATTTGTGTTTATTGTTTTTCACATGAACAGAAATGTTATACATGATGAGATTTCATTCATTAGCATTCCCATTCACCTCAATGTCCATTGTATGGACAACAAACTCTCATGGCAATTCATTAACTATTTTACAATTGGTGGTTATTTTTTTCAGAATTTGTACAATCTCATTCAAACTCGTATGTTTTTTGTGTGTTTGTGTACAAATCAAATTGTACAAATTTACCAATATGCCACAAATTTGTCAAAATGCAAAACAGTTTAGTTTTCTGTTTGTTGTAGACATGTTACATCAAAAGCAGACGTTGGAAGAAAGAATGTAATGTGTATTTTGACTACCTTGATGCTAAATAAACAATGGCAGATTTTTTATTTTTGGGACAAACCCACAAGAGTAGGTATTTTCAGTTTCCAAAACGTTTCATTTTGGTTATTTAAATTTTTTGTTTCAAACTGAAGGTACATACATGACAACAATCGCACTAAAGACAGAAAATATTTTC
This sequence comes from Sinocyclocheilus anshuiensis, assembly GCF_001515605.1. Taxonomy (NCBI): domain Eukaryota; kingdom Metazoa; phylum Chordata; class Actinopteri; order Cypriniformes; family Cyprinidae; genus Sinocyclocheilus; species Sinocyclocheilus anshuiensis. The sequence continues at coordinate 522,369 of NW_015557089.1, read as the reverse complement.
CTATGTGTACAGATGACAACATTGTCAAAACAATCCATGTTCACACGGATCTGTGAAAATGATTAAAAATGCTGTATTATTCATGGCAGGCCAGTAGTTGGCGATGTCACTTCGTAAAGAAACACTACTTGCCTGCACACATACCTACAAACTAGGGCTGTAACGGTACACAGAAGTCATGGTTCGGTGCGTACCTCAGTTTTGGGGTCATGGTTCGATACAAGTTCAGTAAAACAGGAAATTTTTTTTTTTTTTTTTTTTTTTTTTACATACATGTAGCCTGAGCAGTTGTTTTTGATTTTAACTAAGCGGTATAATATCAAGATTTAAAGCAAAAACAGAATGGTCTGACTTTAGATCTGTGAAATTATGCTACATAAGACACCTGGACAAAAATAAAATAGCCGACGGACTGAATGAAAATGCTAACTTATTCTCTGACAGCAGGTGGCGCTTATGGAACAGCAGCGATACATCGTTTCCTTGGTTACCGCTGTAAGCAATGCAGCTGCACTTATAAACACTACTTTAATATACATGATATGAAGGTAAGAGGAAAAGAAAATGCCATCGAAACATTTCTGAAGACTCTCAGAGATACATTCATATAAACCCCCACATATTTGTTTTCCTATATTTTCAGCATTGTGAACACTGAGCATCTGTCTGGTACAGTATTTCTCCTCTTTACAGACTTCATAAAAATTTTCATAACAAAGCAGGCGGTTCTTTGAGCTCTTGCATGTCATCTGAGCTCGCCGTTCTTCGTCTCTTCTGCCCTTTCCTGTTGTGACGGTTAATGTTTCATTACCACGGGTCCCCTTCTGGATTGTTCGCCTATGTCTGACTGTATTCGTCATCTGACTGCATGAACCGAACATTGATGTCCGTACGTTATGGTTCGGGACGAATCAATTTTGTCACACCCCTAATATACATGTGCATGACATCACCATTCTCACAAATTCACGTTTTCATTGTTTACACAGAGACAATAAAAATATTGTTTTCAAAAACGTGCACTTCAAAACCTGTTTTCAAAAGCTTTTTCAGGCCCCCAAAACGCCACTGTCTTGTAAATTAATGGCCAAAATGCATAAAAAGTCTGTTTTTAGTTGAAAATGGAGTTGTGTAAAAGTTTCTCAAAACTGTTTGTAGTTCAAACTCCAAACTCCACAACTTTATTTAGATACATGTGTTTTATTTTTTGATATGGTTTCTGGAGTGTAAACACAGTGGTGCTTTTAACCTTTGTTTATTTGTATGACCCAGCATGTTAACATTCGGCTCGACCAACAGGCTGGGCCTCCCTCTTTTTCCAAACAATTTCAGAAGAAAGGAAACCTGTTCGAGTGCAATAATTATTTTTGCAATACCGTTCAGTGCCACTAGGGGCATAAAAACTACACACTTGTTTTTCCATGTTTCCTGACAGACAGAGTATTTGTGTTGTTCGTTAGTTCATTCATCGGATTCAACACAATTGTAAACATCTCCTGGAGTAAACAAACCTGGTGTAACAGTAGAGAAATGCACCTACTTACAGAAATAAACCAACACCCCAGAGCTGCATGTATTAGCAGAGGACCGTCAAACCCGTGAGTTTCGTCATGCCCTGAATCGTTTCCTCAGCCAAACGCACACATTAACATCAGCGGATCACTCATGTGAGCCAGTGAGCATCAGGTCTCAGTCCCTCGTGACTTTCGGTAGCGTTCCTCATGGCCCACCGCGAGCGTAATAACAGGGTCTATATGCACTGAACTCTGCCGTGACCAATTGATGTGACAACCTCCCTATCTCACATCCAACTAAAAAATTACGCTCTGCTTCTGCGTGAGTGTGCACTCGGTTCATATCGGCCCTTCTCTATGAACAGTATCTTTGCTTTTCTCTTTGCTTTTTGTTTGCTCACTGTTTCCTTCCTGCTCTAATTTTCAGGACAGAGAAATGAATAAAATTAGCATACAGCACCCGAGGGACATATGGGAAGGTAAATAAACAGCCGAAAAGTCATCATCTGAATATCAAAACAGCCAATTTGCATGGCGGGTGATCATTAACTAAATGTGGATCTACTTATTTTGGCAAATGTTAACAAGAAGGGAGAGAAGCAGGAAGGAAGGGGCTGCTGGAGATATGAAAAAAAACAATTTCATTGTGGATGAGCAATCAATGGCCCTGTTTGTACCCAGTACAAATGGATTGAAAGTTCAGTCATCATTTACTCACCCTCATGTCGTTCCAAACCCGTATGGCTTTTTCCCCCCCTGTGGAACACAAAAGGAGATATTCTGAATAATGTTCAAGCTGCTGTATTCCACACAATGAAAGTAGACAGTGATTTTTACCGCCAAAAAACAATATTGCTAGAAAAAGCATACAGAGCCCACATGCGATGAATTAGGAATTTGTTTACATGACTTACTCATTCGTGGCCATATTTTATTATTAGTTTTTATTAAATTGCGGCTGTGCTGGATTTGTGCGCTCATTTAAATTAAGTTAAATTGTGGCCATGTCGTGGGAATGGACTCTTAACCCTTAAATGCATACCTCAGGTCTTTAGCGACCCTGAACATCATTCTCTACCCTCTCCCTCCTTCATTTTTTAAAGTTAGACATCAGCTTTCTTAGTATTCCTCAATCTATTAATTATAAACAATATAACAAGAAAAAAATAGTAAAATATAAAAGAATGGCTGTTTTCTGATTAATTATTTTGTAAAAAAGTATATAGGGTCGCTAGAGACCCGAGGTATGTAAAAGTATTTTTTCATACGCAACTATATTTACATATCTGTATCTGCAATTTGTGCAATGCATCTTTTTTCCTCAAGGTGGCACTGTTTGATACACAATGATGACGTGATATTTCACTCATAATTACCGCAGGCATAAAACAAACGAATATCATCAGCAAAAATTTAACTGGTTTGAATGGCTTTACTGCAGAGCAATTACTATACGCAATGAAATATAAATGTCACTACCATTTGATGCTGGATGTGGTGAATAAGCTGCCAGTGATCAAAATATTAAATATGAAGTCATTGAAAACGATAGTTTTGAGAATATATTTGAGATCGCGAATATGAGCCAGACGCTGAATGTACTGTGGAAGTGCACTCTGACATAATTTTTAATCATTTTCACAGATCTGTGTGAACATGGATTGTTTTGACAATGTTGTCACCTGTACATCATCTGCTCAAATTGAACCATTCTAAGCTTCAAAAGGTAACCAAATATGTTTTATTTCATTCTTTTGTAATTGTTATTAAAATATCAGTAGAAATGTATGCCATTGCAGCAGTTAGAGATACATCCGTGTTGGATATATTGGTCCAGGTCACTAAAGACCCGAATATGTAATAATGATTGGCAAAACATTTGTGCATTTAAGGGTTAATTTGTTGCCACTTCATCCCCTCCATGTCATGTGCAGGGCTCCGTAAAAGTGTAATGATCACCAAAATATTTTATTCTTGGAATTTTGAGTATTCCTAAAGTACTTTAAGGTATAAAAACATTAAAACTCTTTTAATGGTACAAATGTCTTTTCGAAACATGTCTTGTTTTGAGATTATTCTCAAAACAGTTTGAATTTACAAAATCATATTTATTTAATTACATTTTTTTAGGTAATATGGCACTTAAACACCATCACAGTATGAATATATGTAAACACTATGGGCAAAAAAAAAAAATTTATAATATAATATAATATAATATATTATTGGAATATATATTTTAGTATTCTCATAAGATGTTAATGTTTAAAATATTAAAAAGTAATCTTTATTTTGTAAAATGTCTGTTTTAAGATTTTTCGCAAAACATTTCGACTTTAGAAAATCATATTTGTTTATTTTCATTTTAGCATGGCACTTTAAAAAAAATTCCACATAAGAGGCACAAATACATATTATTTTAATATAATGGAACATATTTTCTTATTGGAATTTTGACAATTCGGAAATATTTGAATATATAAAAATATTACAAACATAATGTTACGACTTTATGTCCGTAAAATGTCTGTTCTGAGATTATATTCATTTAAAAGTTACATGACACTTAAATGCCATAACAGCACAAATATACTGTATGTAAAGGCTATTCCTAAATTATCATTGGTGCATTTAATTTCCACGCTTGCATTTCTGACCTCCTGCAATTTAAGTTAAAAGGATACAATCACAATACATACGACCGGCCTTAACGCACACATTAGCGAAATTTCAGCAAATTTTTTCCAGGTTTATTGTCACACAGAAGCGACATTCAAACCAAGCCACTGTCTGCTTGTCCACATGGCAAATTTGAAAATCTCTGTGGGGAAATGTTTCTGAGTGAATTTCAAATTCTGAGTGAATTATTTTAAAACAGTTTTTCAGTGTATTTCAACGTATTTCTTCTTTCATGGTTGTTTGCGAGTATTTTACAGGCCTGCAGCACTCCGTTAATGTTGTTTACCGTGATAAAGCACACTCACAGCTCACCTTTCCTTACCCTCTCTTTGCACATATTTTTTCACACTGAAAAGAAAAATGCCAACGTGTCCAACGTTTCTTGGCTTGACCTTCCAAACAGGCGCTATGTGAATGGAATCCTAAACTTGCCCGAACACCACGGAAACACACAGGAGGGGGCGGCGGGACAAAGAGAGCATTGTTTCATCAGCCCCCCACCCCAGAGACTGATTGCCTGCCCCTCTTTAGCAGGCCTGCCCAAATATTTGTCAAGTAGACATTGAAAATCGCTTAATAAGAGGGCACAGGATTCTAGAGCTTCACTAAGTAGCTTGGGGTCGTGTTGTTTTGGTGTGTTTGTAGTTGTGTAGGTATGCAGGAGTTTTGGCTGAGGTCGACTGAGGAATGCTGTTAAACACAAGATAACCACTAAACCACAACCTTTCTGCATTACACCTGCCCTTACACGAGTATCTGTGATATCTTTACTAAAGGGATAGTTCCACAAAAATGAAAATTCTGTCATCATTTATTCACCCTCAGTTTGTTCCAAACCTGTGTGAGTTTCTTTCTATGGAACATCAAAGAAGATATTTTGAGGAATGTTGGTAACCACACAGTTGCCATTGATTTCCATAGTAGGGAAGTCAATGTCTACCATCAACAGTTTAAACATGCATAAACACGTTGTGTTTACATATGTAAATAGAACATAGTACATCTTAAACAATCAGAAAATGAAAATAATAAAAACAATAAAACAGAAGAAACAAATGTTAATAATAGTTACTAAAACTACTCAGGTTATTGTATTGTGTTCTAAAATATACAAAAAGCTGAAAACATTAGTAAATGCCAATATCAGTGATGCATGACGATAGTCAATATCAATTTTCATATCAAATATTGCTAGAAAGAAAGAAAGAAAAACAAAGAAAAACAAACTGAAAATATAGGACTTTCATATGGAAGCTTGTTCTGCATTGGGGAAAAATAAATAAATAAAAACAATTTTTAATTATGACTACTTTCCTTGCAATTCTAAGAAAAAAGAGTCAGTACTGTGAGATCACATCACAAATATTGCAAGATATCAACTCGGAATTGCGAGGAAAAAAAACGTGTATATCTCTCAATTCTGTTTTTTTTTCTTCTTTTTTTTCTTCCTGAAATCTGTTTGCAATTATTTTGTGTGTGTGTGTTTTGTTTTGTTTTTGAGTTTATATCTCACAATTCAGAGCTTTTGTTTCCACCACAAAAACCACTGAATTAAAATAAAAACTCACAATTCTGACTTTTTTTCCTCGCAATTTTCTTCTCAGAATTTAGTTTATATCTCAAATAATTTGCTCAGAATTGTGAGGGAAAAAAAGTCTAAATCGCAAGATATTAAGTCACAGTTACCTTTTTTTATCCCATGGCAGAAACAAGCTTCCATTCTTTCACACATGACGTCTGAATGTTGCGATAATTGTCCTAACTGGTGCACACCAATATTGTTTTGCTATAGTTGGTTTGATACTGTAGTGACTGCATTCAGATAACAAACCGAGACAGCAGTTGGCATTATTTATTTTTTCTTTTGTACCGGTATTTTCGACATCCCTAAACAGGAAACACGCTACTCATAGAAAAACATACTGTGTTTACTGATTTTTGAAACATTCAGCCCTGAGTGCAGTGGAGAGGAGATTTCTAAGAATAATTACATGCTGATGCCAGAGGCTTCAGAGGCGTGTAGTTATCTGAGTAGAATATTCAAAACACTATAGCCAGCAGGTCTCAAGAGAGACACTTTATAACAGCCGCAGTTCATGTGCAGATCAATAGGAGAGAGAGTTTACATTAGCACACCTGCTTAACTTTGAGTTCACATGCGCTTGCTGGAATCAAACCACACTGAGATCAGACAGCTGACTGCAGAGAGCCTCCACTTTCAAAGAGCTGCTGCCATGTGACTGAAGTCTGCTAAATGCAAAGAGAATGTTTGACAGGAGTCAACACCAGCGTACTCCTCAACATAAAATATATTTAGTTTTTATTATTATATTTTAGTTTAAAATTACACTAAATGATAAAAAAATCAATTGTAATTTAAATTGTGTCAATATTATTGAATTAGCATTTAGAAAAAGCTGGACATGAATGGGTCGTAAGCAAAGTGACAATGAATTTTATATGAATTTGTATTTGTACACCGTCAGTGGGGTGTAAGCAGATCGTACGAACATGTAAAAATACGATAGTACAAATTCACATGAATTAGCCACCAATTTACCAAAACTGTTTCCTCCCACAGATATCACAACCTGATCTCAAGAGAAAACGTAACTATTTTACAAGGTGGCGATTTTGTATGAATTAGTACAATGTGATTTGTACAAAAATGTACAATTTTTAGAAAAAAAAAGAAAAAGAAAATCATGACGCTCCACCCCTAAACATAATCAGCAGTGGGGTGTAAGCAAATCATATGAATACGTACAAATTCATACAAATTAGCCACCAATTCGCCATTTTTTTCCCCTCACAGATATCACAACCTGATCTTACAGGAAAACAGAACTATTTTACGAGGTGGCAATTTCGTACAAATTACTGCAATGTGAATTGTACAAAAATGTATGATTTTTAGGAAAAAAAAAAAAAAAAACATGAAGCTCCTCCCCTAAACATAACCTTCAATGAGTCATTAACAGACTGTTTGATAACATACAAATGAGATTCTACAAAATCATACTCATCAATTCACCAAATTATAATTTTTTCCCCCTCACAGATACGACTGTAATAATTTTATGAAGTGGTGATTTCGTATGAATTCATGTGATGTGAATCGTACAATAACGTATGATTTTAGAAAAAAAATCGTAAACTATCAATGGGGCACAAGCAGATTGTACGAAAACGTACAAATGTGATCGTACAAATTAATATGAATTAGCCACCAATTTACAATTTTTGTGGTGGGGATTTCGTCTGAATTCATGCAATGTGATTTGTACGAAAACATATGATTTTTTTAAATAAAGCATGAAAGTCCACCTCTAAACTGTCAATGGGGCATAAGCAGATTGTACAAAAACATACAAATGTTGTTCTACGAATATGAATTAGCCAGGAACTCTTAGAGCAATTTTTGAGGTGGCTATTTCGCATAAATTCATGCAAATCGTACGATTTTTAGAAATAAAGCATGGCAGTCTACCCCTAAACTGTCAATGGGGCATTAACAGATTGTAAGAAGATATACTAATGAGATTTTTTTTCCCCTCACCGTTATCATAACCTGATGTTACGGGAAAATGTAACTATTTTACGAAGTGACGATTTCGTATGAATTTCTTCATACAATGTGAATCGTACAAAAACACTAGAACCGCCAGGGGTCGTTGTATACCGAAAACCGCCAGAGGGTAAAATTTTCCCATGCTACTGTTTTTGATATGCTAAAAAAACCTATAATGTCACTGTATCATGCCACTGTCTTCACAAAGTAATGTCTAGGTTCATCAAGCTGCTGTTTTGGATTATTCTCTCCTCTGCTCTGATCAATGCTGCTCCACGTCTGATTTATTTGTCAGCAGACCTCTACAAACTCAGACATGCAGCCAAACCTCCGCTGTTTTTGTCCAGTCATCTGGGTCTGTTATGCCAACTGAAATACATTCATGATGGATCTCGTCGGAATATCAGCACCTGTGCTGCTAAATCTGGACAAATTCGGTCTTTTTGGTCAACTAACCCAAGAACGTCTAAAAATGTTTGCAGGCCTGTTGATTATAAAATGCTGACTCTGTTACCCAGGTCAGACTTTTTATCTTCTACACTCAGCTTTGCTCTTTTTTTATGTTCGGTCACTCAACAACAAGTCTTCTCTTATACATTAACTTATTGTGGACCAAAATATTGAATTTATGACTTCTTTCATATATATCAAACAACACTGCCTGGATATGCTTATATATGTAAACCTCATTGCTCTGGTAAAGGGTGTGGCCTTGCACTTATTTACCGTGACAGTTATAAAGTTTGTCCTATCTATGTTTCGGAGCCATCTTCTTTTGAAATCATGGCTGTACAACTTAAAGGTTCAATTCCAATCATTGTTGTTTTGATTTACAGGCCACCAAAGTACTATCGGCCAATTTCTAATCTTCCTTTTATCTCAAAAATACTCGAAAAAAAAAAACAGTAGCAACTCAACTTAAAGCTTATTTACAAAGTAATGATCTTTATGAGCAATTTCAGTCAGGTTTCAGATCTAAACATAGCACGGAAACAGCTCAGTCTTCTGTCCATTCTTATTCTTCTAGATATTAGTGCTGCCTTCGATACTATTAGTCATTCAGTTTTATTGGAACGATTGGCTTGTATTGGAGTAGCTGATAATGCCGTTCTTTGGTTTTCAACTTATTTAAGTAACAGGAAGCAATTTGTTTAGATTAAGAATGCTCAGTCAGAGCCTGTTACAGTTACTCAAGGTGTTCCACATGGGTCAGTGTTGGGTCCGCTTTTATTTATTATTTATATGTGAACCCTAATATTTTTTGCATGTATGGCATTAATTTCCATTTTGACACACAATTGTATATATCCACAAAACCTAACGCTCTCCATCCTCCTTCTGAACTCACTAAATGTTTGCAGGATGTTAACATATGGATGACTACAAACTTTTTAAAGCTAAATACCAGTAAAACTGAAGTCCTACTTGTTGGATCTAGATCAGTTTTTTCCAAAACACAACCTTTCACCCTGCTTATCAATAACTCCCCGGTAAATACTTCCACCCAGGTGAAAAGTCTTGGAGTTATACTTGATAGTTTGCTTTCTTTTGGTTCCCATATTAATAATATTTCATGTACTGCATTTTTTTTTTTTTCATTTGCGTAACATTGCCCGACTCCGCCCATCACTTTCTCAGTATAGCACTGACGTTCTTATTCATGCCTTGGTTACATCACAGATTGATTATTGCAATTCTCTTTTATTTGGTCTTCCTGAAAAACAAATTAATAGATTACAGATAATTTAGAATGAAGCTGCTAGAATTGTTACCCACTCACATATCACTGATCACATAACTCTCATTCTTTTCGAACTACATTGGCTTCCTGTTCGTTATCTCATAAAATATGACATTTTGCTGCTTACCTATAAAGCACTTCATTATCTGGCTCCTTTTTATCTTTCAAATCTTCTTCAATATTACACTCCTACACGTTCTCTGAGATCATCCTCTGCAGACCTATTGAGAGTTCCAAATTTCAAGTTGAGTTTCTTTTGTGGTAGGGCTTTTAGTTGTGCTGTGCCAAAATTCTGGAATTCTTTGCCACTGCACATTCGCCAGCTGGATTCTATTTCTCTCGTTAAAGCTCAGATTAGAACGTATCTGTTTAGAATAGCTTTTAGTGATTTGATTGTCTGATGTGTATGTCTGTGTGTTTTTGCATAGCTTTGTATTGTTTTGTATTTTATTGCTCTCCTTTTATGATGTACATTGATGATGTTATGATGTTTTGTATTTCATTGCTTTTCTTTTATGATGCACAGTGTCCTTGAGTGTTTTGAAAGGCGCCTAAAAATTAAAGGTATTATAGAGTCATGAAATTATTATTTTTAGTCATCAACTATGTTTTTGTCTTGTTGTTTTATGTTCAAGGCTATGTTAAGCAGGCTACACTAATCACTTTTTTTAACGGTGAATAGGCTAAACCGGTAATGGCAACGAGAATTAGAAGGAAATAAACATATTTGGGTGGTGTATTATTTTATTATCATAAAATGTAATTAATCACATATTAAGATAGCCCATGTTATTTAAATTAATAAACTAGACCTAATCTCATGAGAAAACTTAATTATTTTATGAGGTGTCAATTTCGTAGTAATTTGTACGAAAATGTAACATTTTTTGAAAAAATCATGAAGCTTCACCCCAAACATAACTGTCAGATCAGACAGAAACGTACAAATGACATTGTACGAATTCATACAAATTTTCCAAATTGTAAAATAGTTCTGAACTGCCATGAGAGTGTGTTGGATATCTCAATATCTTCAGCACACCACTGGATGTTGCTCTTTTGTTCTAAAACATTACAAGCCCAATTTCTCCTTAAATGCTTTAGAGCAACATTTGGCCAGAGCTCACTGATCCTAGGTCAGACCATTTCACCTCCAACTGATTTCCAAATCCCACTCTTCCCCAAACCAGTGGCGGCTCTCCATAGCTTTATATGGGGAACATGCTGCTACCTGCCTGGTCTGCTGGAGTGTGAGTTCCTGAAGAGAGACATTCATCAGCAGTACCGGGGGTCGCTTTTTGATGGAGTGGCCCTGCCACGCTTCCATGCAGATCACTCCAGCTCCAGGCAAAACAGCAGTTGCGTGTCAGTACGGCAGCCATGCGTCATCCTTATTGATGGGCCTCCCTCTGCAGGTCTCTGCCGCTCTGGTCATGTGCTGGCATCGGCATTTGCTCCACTGGCATGTGCCGCGCTGCTGAAAAGTCGAAGTGAGAGTAAACATCCACACTGTATTTACTCCACATTCGGCTGATGTATTGTGTGCCGTAGAGAATGAGGGGAACATTGAGCACGAATCACAGAAAGTAAATAAATCCACACGAGAGGTTGAATGGTGAAGCTGCAGCAGGGTTTGGTGATGTAATTTATCACAAGCATCAAACAGCATGGCAGATTCTTAAACATGCCGTTTGTCATAACACAGGTAAAATCTCTGCAACTCTATGGCAGTGGTGGCTGGTCCTTTGTTGAGAAGAGCAGATCAAAAGCAAAACATATCAATAGCAAAAAATTACTATCTATCTATCTATCTATCTATCTATCTGTCTGTCTGTCTCTAAATAAAATATATATTTTTAAATAAATTAATCTACATTAATTTATTTTTCATTGTATTTATTTTTAATGTATTAATATAAAAATGATATTTTTATAAATACATGTATTTCTTAATGTTTTTAGTTTTTAACATTTTTAGAAAAAATGTGCAACAATCACTTATCAATAGCATATTATGTACTAATATTGATTGATTGATTCCAGGCATGATATATAGATTACTTGGTTGAACTCTGAGCCCTCTTGATGGTAGACCAACTTTTTAATGAGTCAAAAACAGATATCATGACAAGTGTAACCCGATTCTCAATTATTCAACTGGTTCAATTAAGCCAGTTCTTTCTGATTAATCAGATAAATTAATGAATGAAATACAGTGCAAACATCCACCAACTGAAGTTTAGCAGGATTTTCCAGTAGGGTGGTTATGTGACAATTTTTCCAGATTGCATACATCACTTCTAGTTAGTTGCTAGAATCCTTGAGAATTGCATTCATTTGCAGCCGTTATACCTCCACAAAAGCATCTAGGCACTTTTAGGGAGTGTCGTGGTAATATCTCATTATAATGTCTCTACTCAGTGCGAGAGGACAGGACACTCTTCATCAAAAACGATTATAAATCAAAAAGCCATGGGAGTGTCTAGACACTCCAATGAGTAATTTGAAAGATAATATTTTAATTGCTTTCAACAAGTGTGTTTTAGGTCAGATGATGCACTGCCTTGTCAGTTGGGTTTCTGAGAGCCTGTTTGCACTTATAGATATAGATAGTTCACCTACAAATCAATCATGACATGTCATTTCAGACTTGAAAAACGTTGTCTCAGTGTCACATGATCCTTCAGAAATCGTTCTAGTATGAAGATTTGCTACTCAAGAGACTGTGTAAGTCAAGTAAGTAAAGTAAGTAAATAAATTTAAATTTGTGAGATTTAAGTAGTAATGTTTTGAAAATAAGTCATTATTGTAAAAATGGTTCTACTTAAAATATTACAACTTTATTCTAAAAATATTACTACTTTCATCCCATGAAGTCATAATATTCAAGAAAAGCAGTAATATTTTGAGAATAAAGTCATAGTATTAACAGATTAAAGTCATAATATTAACAAAAGTTTTGACATGACATAATGAGATTGAAGTAGTATTTTTTTTTCAGATAAAATTGACATTATTCTAAAATTATTATTGATTTCATTGCATAATATTATGACTGTATTCCAAAAATATTACTACTTTAATCCCATTAATTTGTAATATCAGATGATTAAAGTAGTAATATTTTGATAATAAAGTCATAATGTTAATAGATTAAAATAAGTTTTGAGAATAAAATTTTACAATTATTATAAAAATATGATTTTTTTTAATCCCTTAATGTTATTATTTTTGTCTAAAAAAATACTACTTTTATCTTCATTCTCATAAAACCTTAAGTAGTAATATTTAGAATATTTTTCGACATAGAATTACCAGATTAGTCAAAGTTTCAAGAATAATGTTGTAACATTATGAGATAGAAGCAGTAATATTTTTAGAATAAGATCATAGCATTATTGTAAAAAAAATTACTACTTTAATCAAATATCAATACAACTTTATTCTAAAAATTAATTTAATTTAAAAATAAAGTTGTAACATTAGTGAAGATTAAAGTAGCAATAGTTTTAGAATAATGTAACATTTAAAAAAAATATTACTAATTTAATTTCATAATATTAAGATTTTATTCTAAAACATTATTTTAATTTCACAAAATCATAATATTTTGAGATAAAAGTAGTAATATTTTGAGAATAAATTCCAAATTAAGAGCCTTAAGTCATTGCATTATAAAATAAAAGTCATATTATTGACTCTCAAACTCATTAAAGATGCTCCTCACTGGATTGACTGTCAAAGATTTTCAAACCAAGTGCACAAACCAAGCAAGTCAGCTCACATCATCAAAAAACAGAGCAGCGTCTATTTATAAAGCTGATGTACATATTTCACCCTGAGCACTGAACATTCACCTTCGACCAAATTCATTTGACATTAGTGTACTAAATGGCATATAGACTGTGTTTATTTAGCATTAAGGTCTACAAATGAGGCCATCTGGAAGACATGAACACCGTAGATGGGGAATACTGATTTGTAATTGCATGAAATTGCTTGCTAGTTTCTTCCGCTCTTCTGTGCGGGGGCAGCGAGGACTCATGAATATGTATCGCGTGTGGAGTTAAATGAGGTAAGCATAAACTAGGAGGTAACTAACTGAATGCTAAAAACAAAGAGATGTTAATGGCTGAGGTTACAACAAACAGACGATATGTTTGTGTGTCTCTATATGAGAGTGAAGTTGATTCAGCAAAACATTTTTTAAAGGTTAAGTGTGTCGTTTAGGTTCTATTACCAGTTCACATATGCAGTCTTCACCAATCCAAACAGTAGACCAAACTACAATACTTGTAATGTTTTTTTTTTAATAATACTTGACAATGTATCCTGCTTTATTCTCAGTGCCAAAATAACTGAATCTACTGAACGAACAGTACAACAGTGTATTCAGATTCCTGAATAAATTACTATTTAGATGCTTCTTTTTATGGAAAAAAATATACAGCACAACCTGTGTAGTCCAATTCACTAATAAATGAATCTTATGAGTCGATTCTTGTCAGTGAATCTTTAATCATTTCATATTTTATTTTAGTACTTGTGTTATGCTGTTGTCATTTTTGTTTTTTGTTTTTTCAGTCAAGTTTTAGTAATTTTAGTATTTATTTATTTCAGTTAGTTGCCAAAGCAACACCTCAATTTTAGTTTTTTTAACTCAAAGTTTTTCAAGTTTATGTTCTTCATGTATTACTTCAATTACACTGTGTATTACAAACAATTCCCAAATAAATGATCATTATTGGTTTGTGTTTGTGAATCAAAAACACACAGTCTGGGCAGAGTATTTAGATTTCCAAACAAAAGACACTTCAGTTTAGTGAATCAAAAATAGACCACACAACCAGACCAATTTCCTAACAAATGATTCTTGTGAGTCTGTTCTTGTTAATGAATAAAAACCACACAGTTTAAGCACCAGAGTACAAATTAATCCACAAACAAATGACTCTTACGAATTTGAATCAAAAATATAAGACATTTCTAAATGAATCTGCGCAATCTGGAATTCTGCATGAGGGACAGATGAGGCGAAACATTTCCATATGTGGCTTCAACTTTGTCGTATTTACCAATGGTTACTGCTTAGTTTGGAAGTCAATGGAAGGACTTTCTTTGCAAGCAAAATTTCACATAAAGGTACGGTCACTTTTAACTTTGTTTGGTGAACCTTTGGAAGTGACCTCTGTTCAAGCAATTCTTCATGCATCGCTACACTACTGATAATGGAAATTTCAATGGCAAAATCCAGTAATTTCAAAAGGAATCCATGCAATCATAATTTTCATAAGAGAGCAAAATATTTCCCCACACAGATTTCGCAATAGTTTCATGTTGATCACACAGATTCACTGCATTTACCAACAGAAAGCTTCTTGGTTTGAAAGTGTGAAAGTGCTTGGTTCCTGTACAAACTGTGCTTCATAAATCATTATACTATAGCTAGATAATGAACAACTGACAATAGATAAATAAACATTTTTGCCAACAATATTTCACTAATGTGACTGTATCTTAGGTTTCGCTAATGTGAACTTATTAACTGGTTGTTCATTTGTAGGGGTGGAACGATACATGTATTCGTACTGAACCATCACGGTACGGACACCTCGGTTCGGTGCATGAGGCCTTACAACGAATACAGGCAATTCACCCCCAATCCAGAAGGGGGCGCCCGCAGCAATGCAATGCTGTTTGATAACCGGCTGCCAGCAGAAGAACAGCGAATGCCAAGAGTTGCGCACTTGAAAACAAAGCCCACTAGACTAGAAATGGAGCTTTGTGCTCATGTATCCTACCTCTCTAATTCAGCACAAATCCAAATATTCCATAATATTTCCATGTTTGCGATGTAACGTATCTGAATGCTAAATTATTATTTACACTCACAATGAAAACAAAACATTGTGCTTTTGTAAAATAAAGAAAACAAATAGGATGTCGCTTTCTGCCATTTGAGTTTCCTTTCTGTGAACAAATTAAGACTGTCACAAAAATGAACTGAAACTCAGTGTATATAGGCTACGTTACGTGTCACACTGTTTTTTTCCCCTTGTTTATCTGTAAACTAAATCAAATATATTTCAATCATTTATTCCTTGTATGTATATATGTACTGCAGATTTTATATATATAACATAATGTAATAATATTTAGTATTTTCACATCTAGGTGGAAAAAATTGTAATTTGTACTATTGTATGTTCAAAATAAATGAAAAGAAACCGAGCATAGTAGATTTTTTTCCCCCTGTTGTACCGAAATTGTATCGAACCGTGACCCCCGAACCGTGACATCTGTGTACCGTTCCACCCCTATTCATTTGAGATTTGTTTAATTTGTTTAGTTGGACACTTTTTGTAATTTTTGCAATAGAATCATTTATGGAACCAGAATAAACAAGAAGAATCAGAACCTTTGGAAGTGACCTTTGAGAAAGCGATGCTTCATTTATCGCTACACTACCGATAATGGACAATGGATCTTCTTTGCCAAAGAAATGTCAGCTGAAGTCGCGGTCACATTTACCATTTTTCAGCAAATTTTTGCTGGCAAAATCCAGTCATTTCCAAATAAATCCACACAATTACGATTTTTTGCATGAGGTCGATAGATTTCCCCACACCGATTTCACAGTTGTTTCAAGTTGGTCGGATTCCGCTGCTTTGACCAACAGAAAGCTTCTTGGTTTCTGTGCGAGCTGTGCTTCATAAATCCCTATACTATACATAGATAATGAACTACTGACAATAGATAAATAGACATTTTTTTGTCCACGAAATTTTACTAATTTGAACGTGCCTTTACTTGTAAATGTAAGAGTTAAATGTAGACACACATTGACTTAAATCAGTGTAGTTATGAACTGGTTGTTCATTTGACAATGTTCAGTTTTTGTAAATTTCGCAATGGATTTCCATTTCTTTTCTCCAAATATTTTAAGTATGGAATCATTTATGGAACCGGGGTGAAACCAGAATTAACAAGAGGAATCAGAACCTTTGGAAGTGACTTTTGAATAAGTGGTGCTTTATGCAACTCTTCACTATTGATAATGGACAATTTCGCTAAAGTTGCGCTCACATTTATCGTTGTTCGACGAATTATCACTGGCAAAATCCAGTCCTTTCAAAAGGAATCCACACGATTACAATTTTCACGAGGGTGAAAGATTTCACAAGGGTTTCAAGTTAGTCACGCAGATTCGATTTTGCAAGCTAAATTTCTCCCAAAGGTACAGTCACTTTTAACACTGTTCAGCAAATTTTCAGACGAATTCCAGTCATTTCAAGAGGAATCCAGGGTCGAAAGATTTCAAGTTGGTCATGTGGATTTGTTGCGTTGACCAACATAAATCTGCTTGGTTTGAAAGTGTGAAAGTGCTTGGTTTCTGTGCGAACTGTGCTTCGTATATCATTATACTATAGATAGATAATGAACAATTGTCAATACATAAATGGACACTTTTCAAATCCAGTGTTTACAGGTTAAAGTCCCTGTAAATCCATCATTAAAGGGGTCATAGGATGCTACATGCACTTTTACAAGTTGTTTGAACTGAAATGTGTGTTGGCAGTGTGTGTACACAACCACCCTTTAATGATAAAAATCCACCCAGTGTTTTTTTTTTTAAATCTGGTTAAATGTTTTCCACTT
>NW_015557089.1:501730-503819 GCF_001515605.1 Sinocyclocheilus anshuiensis | reverse complement strand
TCTCCAGCCCCATCTCACGCTCCTCACACCGTCATCTAGAGCCCTGTCAGTCCACGACTACAGCTGCTTGGCACATCATACATGTTTGTACTTGACCTCTATATATACAGTGCCGTGAAAAGGTTTTTGGACAGCTTTTTTCCCTTAATAAATGAAATAATCATTTAAAAACTGCATTTTGTATTTACTTGCATTATCTTTGAGTAATATTAAAATTTGTTTGATGATCTGAATCTTTTAAGTGTGACAAATATGCAAAAAATAATTAAAAATAAACAGGAAGAGGGCAAAAACCTTTTCACGCCACTGTAGATAGATTTTCTACTTCAGAATTTCATGTTTAATTCAATGTTGCTTAGTTTCTTTGTAATTATTTCTGAAATTTACAAGCAAATTCTGAGTCAAAATTGTTTCCATACCATTTTTTTTCTGTATAGATGGATGGATTGACAGATAGATAAATGGAGGTTAAATGGAGCGAAGGAGAGCAGAAAGAGAAACATGGTACATTGACAGACTAAAGAGAATGAATGAAACAATAAAAATTGTGCTGACACTGAATTTCATGTCTATAATAAAAGAGAAAGGGAGGGGTCAGAGAGAGGAGAGGTTAAAATAAGGATGATGATGGGGGAAGGGGCCCGTGTGACTGAGGTACCACCACAAACAGGAAGCACAAACTAATACACCAATACGTTCAAATGTAAAAGAAGAAATAGAATAAAATGAGCAGAGAGAAAGACAGAGGAGAGAAAGGCTGGAATGAGGGAGGAAAGAGAGAGGAGAGGGGAGATGATGGATGCGCTGCTCTCATTTTGTGCCCCCTAACGAAGACTCTAATTAGTGTTTGTGTAATTCTGCACTGTCTTCACAGCCTGCTCATCTTAATTAACTACATTCATCTTCACCTCCCTCCTCTCTCTCATTCTATCCCTCGCTCTCTCTCAGTCTCTCCCATTGCTCTCTTAAAAATAACACCGACTGACTGCGTCCCACCTGGAGCAGATCTGTTTTACTGTACCGTACCTCCTCCTCTCTCACGCACACTTGTTCTCTCTCTGTGTGTCAATAAAAGTTTAATTGATATTATTTTATGGAATTGTAATACTCCCAAAGCATCTAAGTATTTGCTTATACGAGTGTATGATGAATAATAAGAGTAAATGATGGAAAATGTTACATGATGAGTATGAATATAATACATCACAAGTGCATGTTGTATAGGTGACCATATCCTTGATTTAAAGTCATTACACTAATTTAAATTAAGGAAAGTTTTTAATTATTTTATTTTTATTTTTGTGAATTTGAAACAATTTGAATTTCAGTTCTGCCTGTCGTTTAGAGTCCATTGATCATTATTCCTTTGTTTTTCCCGGATTTTTATGCCTGCTTTTATCATTATTAAGCTGTGATTGCTGACTCTGTAGTTGCTCAGATTTGTCTTTGGCAAGAGTCCTAACAGTAATGAGACACGCTGCCAATTTGCGCTCTCGTTTTAGGGGCCGGAAGCTGTTTAATTTGCTTTGTGCTTGGGGTTTTATTTTCCATATGTTTCCATATGGGTATTATGTTCCACATACTGCTTTTAGTTTGTGTGTTGATCTGTATAATGTTAGTGTTTGATCTGCAGGCATTTTAAGGGGCCATATCTCAGTGGTGTAAAAATCACAGTGATATTGCACTGAATTCAAAACATTAGTTATGTCAAACTTATTACTCAGTTAAAAGTCATTGTATCTAACCTGAATCCGTCTTAAAGTGGTCATATGATGCTACATGCACTTTTACAAGTTGTTTGAACTGAAATGTGTGTTGTCAGTGTGTGTACACAACCACCTTATAATGATAAAAATCCACCCAGTGTTTTTTTTAATCTACTAAAATCTTTACCCCTTTCTCAAATGGAGCCGATCTCAGATGTCTGTCTGTGTGACGTCACACAGACAGGCCCCTCCCACGATAGTTTGATTGACAGTAGCGTTTCCGCACAGACTGGACTGCTGTCTTACCTCAGACCCGCCCTGAGTGAGCTGTCATAGGCTGCCATTGTTTCACCGCCGGAGCAGATGTAGACAAGAATGACTCC
>NW_015557089.1:492822-501504 GCF_001515605.1 Sinocyclocheilus anshuiensis | reverse complement strand
TTGTTGGATGTAATAATGAACAGCAGTCGTCATTTACTCCCGACATCTGAGCCGCTGAAGACGCAGAGGATTACATTGTTTCTGAAGGGAATGCTCCCCCGATCTACATAAACGTGTCTATGTTCGCATGAATCATTCGTGAGCCAGCGTCACCTACAGAAGAAGTGAGTATAATGTTTTGTAATAAATCTTTGCCTAATAAAGCCTTTCCTAATAATGTGCTAATTAGCAAGTTTCACGATGAATGCGGCTAAAGTAAACAGTCTCTAAGACCCTAAAGAATCATATCAACTTGTGGAAAATGGGCATCCTATGACCCCTTTAAGAATTCATCGTCAAAAACACCAGTGATATCTTTGATCTTCTTCCTTTAAAAGTGGGAGATGTGGAACTCTTGCCTACAATTAATACCAATTTCCTGTTAGCGCAACGGAGCAGAAACAGTCTCAGCCCACCCAATTTACATCTCAGACGGACTGTGAAGAGGGGAATTTGTTGAAAGTAACATTATGCGTGACCACAGCTTACATATTAAGGCCCTGAATGTACAGTGAGCGCATTTCGTTTCCTTCTGTTTAGCCAGTAATGACTTTTTCTGTTCCAGCAAACTCAAAGACGACGTATATTGTGTATCTAATAAGGGCCGGAAAAATTGCATCCGGATCTGCTGTTATTCCCGCAACAAATAAACCGGGAATTTTCTGCAGGACTGCTATGACGAGGTCTGTTTAATGTGGCCGTACATAGCTGCCACTGGAGAAATCGTGATAGTCGTAGTGCAGCAAATTAAAGGCAATGAAATTGTTTGGATTAAATTAAAAAGGATACAAACTGCTTCCTGTGCCAGTGACTCTAAAGGTACAATCTCGTTTGATTTAAGTGGGTTTTAATAAGGAGCATCAGAGGACAGAGATAACAGGAAAATCTTGTGGAGGGGAAAGTCATTATGCATGCAATAAGTGTCAGGAGCCTAAGGAGTTGATAAAAGCTCAAGTCATTTTTAATATTTATTTACATGCGCAGGGACACACACATAATATAATTTAATATTTATCTGTAAAGGTATGATCGAACACTTTCACAAACCTGAATGATAAATAAAATGATATTTTTAGTCATTTATGAATTCCATTTCTAATATAGAAAAGCATACGTCCAACATGTTCAATCTACAGTAAAAGCAGAAAGCAGCAGTGATTTTGTCTAGATGTCTTTGTCCTGCTGTTTGTGGATTTTCTTGAAGCACAGATGGGTTTGACATGAAAGGTTTATAGATGCTGCTTTATAAAGTTTACTGACACTGTTACTGCCAACTGTGCTTGTCAGTTAAACAGAGATGCAGCTAAACATTCACCATGAAGTCTTTCAACAGAGAGGAGGGAAAAGCCACATCCGCATGAAAGTGAATTCATGATCTGGGCGATCTGAGTGTCACAGCATGTGTGAGTGCATGAATGTGACCACCTGCCAGCAAAACACACACACA
Source organism: Sinocyclocheilus anshuiensis (assembly GCF_001515605.1). Classification (NCBI taxonomy): domain Eukaryota; kingdom Metazoa; phylum Chordata; class Actinopteri; order Cypriniformes; family Cyprinidae; genus Sinocyclocheilus; species Sinocyclocheilus anshuiensis. The sequence continues at coordinate 500,018 of NW_015557089.1, read as the reverse complement.
CACAAACATCACAGCTTGACCAACAGCAGCACAGACACAGATTCACTCAAAAATCAACCAGCTCAATCCAATGAGAACAAAGTAACTCAAATCTTCAGCTTATCAAAATGAATCATCTTCTACTTATCTGCTTTGAAAACATACTTATTTACTTGATGGTTAAACCACTTGACATTTTTAAAGTCATTGAAGAATGAAACCCACCTGAATACATTTCTAAATGATTACATTTCTAAACACCTGGTACACACATTTTAAACTTGATTTTTTTTTAATCTACTCACACTACATTTTTTGGAAGGTAATGGTACTTTTACTTGAGTATATTTTTTTCAGTACTCTTTCCACCACTGCCTAAAACACACGATCAAAGCAGGTTGGTGACACACACACGTCTGTGAAACACAAATAAACATGGACATGTATACCTGTGAGGTCTGCTGAACACATATAAATGGTGACTTATATCCCCAAAAATTCAGAGAAAATTCATTCATCAAAATTCATTTTTTATATCCCAAACATAAGTAATGTTAAATTTTTACAGAGGCAGGTAATGTAATATTTGTATTTTTGTATGTAATTAAATATTTCATTTAGTCAAATTGTTATATTTTGTAGCAAAATGCAATACCTTGCTCCACCTCTAAAATGACTTTTTTTTTATTTTTATGAATTTTATTTTTTTTATTTTTTTTTATGTCAACCTCTTCCATCCAACTGGAGACACTTTTCACAATCGAATCAGTGTATACCTGTGAGGTCTGCTGAACACATATAAATGGTGACTTATATCCCCAAAAATTCAGAGAAAATTCATTCATCAAAATTCATTTTTTATATCCAAAACATAAGTAATGTTACATTTTTACAGAGGGAGGTAATGTAATATTTGTATTTTTGTATGTAATTAAATATTTCATTTAGTCAAATTGTTATATTTTGTAGCAAAATGCAATTCCTTGCTCCACCTCTAAAATGACTTTTTTTTTATTTTTATGAATTTTATTTTTTTTATTTTTTTTTATGTCAACCTCTTCCATCCAACTGGAGACACTTTTCACAATCGAATCAGTAGTTTGTTTGTTTCCCTCATGAATATCATGTTTCTCTATGAAATACGTCTTGTTATGGAAGTAAAAAGGGTTAAAAGAGCCATTAAATATTGATTTTAATTCAAACTAATTATTTCTATACTTTAATACTAACAATACCCCTTAAAGAAAACTCAAAGTTTTTAAGAATATTGATTGATTGATTGATTCAGGATTTCTAAATGTATATTTCGATTTACAGTTATATTTTCAGAATTATAACTACATATTTATGATATATATATATATATATATATATATTAACAATTTACATTTATACATTCAGACTTATATATTGCAATTCACATTTATATATTCAGAATCTGATTTACATTTATATATATTCACAAATTACATTATATATTCAGACTTATAACTGCATATTCAGATTTACTTCTATATAATTCATGATATACATTTATATATAAAGATTTGTATCTTTAAATTCTGATATATAAATATACATTCTGATTTACTTCTATATATTCACTTTTTTATATATTCACACAGCATTTACAATTTGTATGCGTTTTTAAGCATGTAATATTTTAGTTCAATATAGCTTCATTCCAATTAATGAAGACCATTTGTAATAGTTTGTTTTACTGAACCGGTTTGTTGTAGTGCTTAACGTTCAGGCCTGAAGGTTGCTGATTTGATCCCAATAAGGAACAAGATATTGTGCACTTAAGACATAAAAATGAATTTACTTAAAAAAAAAAAAAAATTACAGTACGCACACAAACTTGATTTCACTCTTTTTTGGGCACATACTCAATGAACAAACAGGTGAAAAATACTCAACCTCAGCTTTCAAAAAACATCCAACTGCACTGAATCAGACTTGACACGGGGTTAGGCTAGATCAAAAAGCACAGCTCTGAAAACTCGTCAATTCTGATATCTGGAAAACTCAGAGAATTTGAAACACACATCAAAGCCATTAACAAGGCAGAAAATAGGGTTGCAATTAACTGCCGCATGGGGCACATGAAAAAACATGCAGAGAGAGCAGCCACAATACACAGATGAAATAATAAATCGAATGAAAACAAAGTCAGGGCTGGCGGCACATCAAACAACTCTCTTATCAGCAAAGTCAATTTCACTGATCAAAACTAATTAGTACTGAGGCAGGCAGTAGGACAGGGCGGTGCTTACCCAAAATGCCATGTGTATCTTTCAGTATGCTAATGAAGTTCAGCACATCGGGCTCAGTGCCTTCGTCAAAGTGGGAGATTTCATTCTCTAATCGGATGGGACTCAAGCCAGTATCCAAAGGCAGAGCTAGTAATAATGAGTCACTCTTTTGCTTTTTTCTTTTTTTTCTTTTTTTTTTACATATATATATTTTAGCATGTTAAAGTGAAATCGTCATTGACATTTTTTGCTTTCTTCAAGCAATTTTCTGTTTCTCTTGTGCAGCATTCAAAAAAAAAAAAATAAAATAAAGCTTGGCATAGTAATCTTTTATCAAAGTGTAAAAACTCGCTGCACCTGTAAAACAACTTTCTTGTAAAAAACCTGTAGAACAACTTTCTTTAAATTCCCAATTAATGAAATCAGCAAGGTAATCTTTGAGCAAAATTAAATAACTCGCTCCACCTCTAAAATACCATTTTGTTTTTGATGACATCACCAAGCCCATACATTTTAGCCCCTCCCCTTCAACCACCTGGCTTCATTCTGATAAGGACAGCCTACTTTTGTCATGATCCAATAAATTCCCAATCAAAGAAATCACCAACAAAAAATGGTATTAACCTGGAATAACTTGCTCCGCCTCTAAAACAACTTGCCGTTTTTGATGACATCACCAAGTCCGTACTATTCAGCCCCTCCCCTTTAACCTCCTGGCTTCATTCTGATTTTTTTTTTTCATGATCCAATCAATTCCCAATTAAAGAAGTCACCAACGTATTCTTTAAACAAAATTAATTTACTTGTTACACCTCTAAAACAACTCTCTATTTCCAATTACATCACCAAGCCCACTTTTCTGCCCCTCTGCTTTAACCACCTGGCTTCATTTTGATATGTACAGCCTATTTTTTCATTTTCTAATCAATTGCTAATTAATGAAACCAGTGACGCATCAAAGCGTCTTCCATCAAAAAAAGCAGACTGGGATTGCAAACCCCGTTTCATGTTGATTTTAATTGCAAAAATTGCTATGGCTAGACTATGCAGATCAGTCTAACCTTTTAGTTTTGATTTTCCTCTAACTAGGGCTTGTGTTCCGAACTGTTCCTTCTGTGAGAGATTTGAAAGCAAAGGGTTGTTCGACTTTTAACATCAACCCCCAAATCCCAAACTAGACTAATAACGACATCAGTTCAAAATCTTTATCATCAACCAGCAGCCATCAATTCAAAGGAAATTCTGAAAAAATCAACAATGAAGGACGCGTGTACTGCCTGTAGGCTGGTGCAATGGATGTGCAACATCATAAAGTCCTTGAGGCTTTTCCTAGTGCAACTAATTGTCCTATCAAACAGTTCCCCGCTGCCTACCTCGGCCGACCGGTGGTCCGCAGACACTCCAGCAGGTAATCAAGTGTAATTAAGCCCCCTGGCTGGCACACTGGCAGAGGGCATTGAGACTAACAGCGCTATGGGTCGCTAGCATGGCAGTTCCCCTGCTGCTAGCGAGTGCCAGAGGCACACTAAAGGGGGAAGCAACGAAGGTAGGAGGCATAGGGAGGAGAACGGCGGGCTAATGATTGATACAGGTCATAATCAGGGTGGAGAGGGGAATGAGGAGGCAGGAGACGACACTCTAATGCTAATGATGCCTTGCTGGGTTACTCCGTCGCAACTTCACAGTTGGTAAGAGGATGAGACATCGTTTAGAGTCTGGTTTCCAGCGAACAGCTGGCTAGACTAATTTGCAGCATATTACAAGAGAAGCACGGAAAAAATGAGATATTGACTGCGGTTGCACTCAAAGGACAACTGAATGAAAAATAAATGAATTCGGATGCACCCAATCTTGCAGAATCAAAGAGCAATGTGTATAAATAAGCAACCGAGCCATGTGGAGAAATTAGTTCTCTCTGGAGCTAGTCTCCAAATCCCTTCATTAAACATCATGACATGCTCATACCGTTGAATAAAGCTTTGCAAATTTAGCAGCACTGTGAGCAAAGAAACGGTAATGCTCAGGGCTACAGCATTCAAATATTAAAAATCATCACAGATACCTTCCGGGCTTCTGAGTAGTAGCTGAACAACTGACGTTTTTTGAATGTTGATATTCAATTAGCCACTGTTATGGCGACAATTTTTCCTCAACACAAATTCGAATAAATCACAAGGTTTAGTTAAACAACTAAATGTAGCAATGCTAATAGCCTGACTTCATTTTTCAGTGTTTAAAGGGATCATATGATCACCAAGAGCTTGTAACACTCCAAAGAGAAAGGAAAATTTTAAATTGCATCATATGACCCCTTTAAGCTGTTTTCAAAAAACAAATAAACTGGCTTTTCTGTTTTTATAACAAGGGGCAATATAGCACAACAAAATGCTACATGCTAATGCTATTTTTTTCACACTGCTTTATAGCCAAACATACTGAAGTTACATGGTCTCCTAATGTGGATTTTGCAATTTAGTTTGTAGGGTAGCTACTGTATCTACTTAGCAAGTAGCAAGGTAATTTCTGTATTTAATGCATTTTCACTATTCAAATTTGAGACACCTATATGGTTTGCTACTATGGCAGCTTATGTGCGACTAGCATGTGCCAAAGGTGCACAAAAGGGACTGCAGATGCATACAAGATAGATCAAACTCTGGGGACATACTTTAGTATGAATTCAAACCAAACAGTCTTCTGTTGGTCAATCTTGCCAATTCACATGATCAGCTCGAACCCATTGTGAAATCTGTGTGGGGAAATCTTTCACTAAATTCCTTGATTGCATGGATTCCTATTGAAATGAGTAGATTTCACCTGCAAAAAGCTTCTTTCTATGAATTCACTTGTTAGTGAATTAGAGAGCCTCAATTCAGGAGACCAGCTCTGCAATAAGAAAGAGGTGGTCAGTTATGATTGTGTTTGCAGTAATATAATAGCTCTGCATTAAAGGAAGATGAGGACAAAATTGTAAAATAAAAAAACAGAGATTCTAATGAGTCCTGAGACGTGGTACAGGAACGGCTCCATTCATGGCTTCCAAGTTTGATCCACCCTCTCCTTTCTCCCCTCCAGCACATCAATGGGAAATCAATGGTTGTCTTAGAAAGGTGTCAGAGGAAAGCTATTTCTCCACATTTCAAGAAAAAAAAAAAAGAAGTCTCCATGCCTTGAATTCCAACTGCCACCTCTAGTTCGATGGTGGAGACATTTTATTGATTGAAAAGGATATACTATACAAAGAGAAGACTTGAGAACATCAGGGCTTGGAGGAAACTCAGGCACTGATAAAATTAATTCGGCCATCTGCTATGTTTGGTTGCCACAGTGGCACAATGAGTTTTGGAGGTTGCACAAATGGGTCTACTACTGACAGAATTAGCACAACTTCACTATTTAGACACTGTCAGGTCTGGCAAATCTAATTGGAAATTTTCTTCATGCTTCTTAACACAGCGGTGTAAACACTGGAGCGATGAGAGAGTTGTTTATCTTGGTCACTCATTTTTCACAACCTTACGTTTTTTTTTCTTTTTTCTAGAATATCACAGCAGTACACTAATCCATGGTTCTCAAATCATGGATTTTTAAATCCAGTTTAAAACACATGTGCCGAGTTTATAACATTTGTATTATTCTCAAGAAAAGGTTAAATTAAGGGACTCTAAAATGTCATGTTTTAAGTACTTTTTTTAAGATAAAAAGAATTATTTTACAAATATGACTTTAACAAATAAGTTTTTTCCCCCTCATATGTTTTTTTGCATGTTGGTAGCACCACATGACTTTGTTGGTTGGGCCGCATGGCTGTGGTTTGGCTTTTTTTTTTTTTTTAAACATTTTCTTTACTATGCCAAATATACTGTATTTATAATTTAATTAATGTTTTTACTTCATAATGATATCCAGCTAGTTGTACCACCCTGAACTTTTTTTCTTACATTTTTCTTTAAAACAATAACAATAAAAGAAGAAGAATCAGAATGAGCTTTATTGCCAGGTATGTTTACACATACAAGGAATTTGTTTTAGTGACAGAAGCTCCACAGTGCAACAGAATGACAGTGACAAGACAGGACATAGATAATAAAAAGAATAATATACAAATATACAAAATAGACAATGTACAAAATAGCAAAAACACAATATATAATATAGACAATTATGTATGTACAGGTATGATATGTGCAAATTTGAAATGTAAAAAAGTATGTGTGTTAAATAAATAAATAAATGTTGTAATGCAGTCCCATGTTGACTGTATCATCCACAGACCTGTTTGCTCTGTAGGCAAACTGCAGGGGGTCCAGTAAGGGAAAAGTGATGTCCTTCAGATAAGCCAAAACCAATCTTTCAAAAGCAGGGTCACTGGAAGATAATTGATTTCTTAGCTTTCCAGAATAATTCCTCTTTGCCACTCTGATCTCCTTTTCTAGTGTGTATTTGGCCTGTTTATACAAGAATCTGTCCACATTCCTCCGGAGACTGCAACCTCCACCCAAGGACTTCCTGTCTACCGAGAAAACACCTAAGGAGGTCATCCATGAATGCTCAGCCTGTCCTGAATTCCCGCCCCGCCTCCCTCTACCACCTCCTCTCCATCTACCATTTTCCTCATTTCCACATTCCTGCGAGCATCTTCTTTAGCCTGATGGATCTGTCTGAGTTTTGCAGTGAACCATGGTTTGTCATTGTTGAAGGTTAAATGAGTACTGGTTGGAACGAACATGTCTTCACAGAACCTGATATAAGAAGTTACAGTCTCTGTGAGCTCGTCCAGATTGGTGGCAGCGGCTTCAAAGACACTCCAATCAGTGAGGTCAAAACAAGCTTGTAAATCCTGCTCTGATTCATTAGTCCATCTTTTTACAGTCCTTAATACAGGTTTAGCTGATTTCAGTTTCTGCCTGTAGGTCGGTATAAGATGAACCAAACAGTGATCAGAGAGCCCCAAAGCTGCCC
>NW_015557089.1:492109-492812 GCF_001515605.1 Sinocyclocheilus anshuiensis | reverse complement strand
CTGTCTCTGGTGGGACATGTAACATGCTGTCTGTATTTTGGCAGTTCACGAGAAAGATTAGCTTTATTAAAGTCTCTGAGAATTATTAAAATAGAGTCCGGGTGTTGTTGCTTTGTCTCTGTGATCAGATCAGCTAGTTTCTGTAAAGCCAGGTCCCGCCGCCGTGCGATTTCCCTATTGATTCTGCGTCGCGGTCCGCTCTGAACAGCTGAAAGCCTGGCAGATGAAGCCCGCTGTCCGGAATAGCGTCATTCAGCCAGGTTTCCGTGAAACACAGAGCAGCAGAGTTTGAAAAATCCTTGTTTGTCCGGGAGACCAGAAGAAGTTTGTCCGTTTTGTTGTTGGTGTGTTCTGCCGAATGTTCAGCAGTTCATCCCTGGTAAAACTGATTGTGTTTGAGAAACAAAAACAGTACAAACACTGGAAAGCCAAGCACTGAGGCGGCCATCCTGAGTCCTCTATACACAATGTGATGTTATAAAAGTGTCATAACATCACATTGTTTGGATTTGTTTGCACCATTTTCTCTGTCTAGTTAGTTGTCATGGGTTCTGATTTGCGTTCTTTATTGTGTTTAGGTGTGTCTTGTTAGTTATCCTAGTTTGGTCTGTGTATTTTATGGTGCGTTCAAGTGATGTCTGATAGATCGTATTTACGAGATGAACGCACATGAACGCCACCACAAAGTCGTTATTACGAGTGG
>NW_015557089.1:459953-491801 GCF_001515605.1 Sinocyclocheilus anshuiensis | reverse complement strand
TAATTACAACTTTTCAACTCGTAAGTACGAACGTCCCAGGAGGACTTGAACGCAGCATTAGTTCCTGTCTCTTCAGTTTGAGTTTGTCGAGTATTATCAATGTTATGTGTGTCTAAACTAAAGCCAGAGCCCACCGAGATCTACGAGCCATCGCCTAGGAGAGCGACAGAGCTTTTTATGAATGAACTGTCTGTCTTGTCAAGGCCATGGAGGTCGTACCTGAATTATCTGTTTGTCCTATAACAACCACAGAGGTCGTTCCCCTGTCAGTGGTGCTTCCGGTAATGGGAGTCGCCATTTTGTGTGTGTGGGCTGCACACAAAGCCATTACTCCTCCGGAGACTGCAACGTCCACCCAAGGACTTCCTGTCTACCGAGAAAACACCAAAGGAGGTCATCCATGAATGTTCAGCCTGTCCTGAATTCCCGCCCCCCCTCCCTCTACCACCTCCTCTCCATCTACCATTTTCCTCAGCCCCGCCTCCGCTGGTTCCTGTCTGTCCCTCAGCTCATCCTCAGTGTGAGGTATCTTGTGTGGATTCGCAGCGGGACATCCAGTCTCCAGCTACATCGGGGTTGGAGGATCCCCGGTCTCCAACTCCAACCTCCGAGCCCTGGACTCCACCTCGGCCCGTCAATCCATCGGTTCCACCTTGGCTCTTAGCTCCCTCGTCTCCACCATGGCCCGTCATCCCACCAGCTCTGCCGGGCTCGCTCGCCCTTCCGGTTCTGCCGTGGTCAGTCGTCCACTGCCTTCTCCTCGGGACTACACTCCTCTGGCTTCATCTCATCCCTTCATCCCTCTGGCTCTGAGCTTAAGTGGCTAAATTACTGCTAGCACTGCATACAGAAGGAAAGCTACTTTCCTTGGCCAGGAAAATAATCTTTCTTTGAATTGATAAATGATTATTTTGTCTGCTCGGTGGACGGACAGATCAAGTAATGGTAATATTGATTCTGCTACAGTTAATTCGAAGATCTAATCTTAATGATTATTATTAATCATAACCAGTTATAATTAGTCATAAATATTTCCATTTTGAGCTGATTTACTACAGATTTGGTGGAAGAACGCGGGCGCGTTCAAACTTGGTTTGTGAGCAAACTCAGTATCAATTAATTTGTGTTTTTATATTATGCGCGCTTAGAGTGAGACAAGTCGCAGCGCGAACTCACTCTTTTGGATTGGATGGTTAAAAGCCACCTCCAGTACTGTATTTTAACAGCCTCTATTTGTCTAACATTTAGTCACTGTTAATTGTTAAAGTAAACTGCAGTTCATAATATTAAAACTGTTCTCTAAAGACGAAGAAATCTCTTTACAGGACATTTTAATATTATCAAAATTGCCTGTTGGAACGAAGAAATCTTCCTGCATTGCGATTAAAGATTGATTTGAGCGATGTTCCTCTTATCATCTTTTAAAGGCCTTATCTGATAGTATCGCTAGATTGAAGTCATTGCGTATTCCAATTTCATTCAACTAGACGATCTCACTCCTTTAGGTTTAACCATTAGAGTAGCTATCCAATGTGTTGCCTAATGCAGATCTGATCATAAGAACACTGCAAGCCAGTAGACTGATTGAAATGTAAATGGGAGCTTTTAAAACCTTGATCAAGTGAAATTTGCATAACAACAGCGAAGAAACCCTGTTGTTCATAATGTTTATTTGTGTACTGGCATCTAAGAAATCCTGCCACACACATCATTGTGCAGTTAAATTGCACAAATTGTAGAATCTGTTGGGATTTGAGTCTCATTGTTCTTGTGATAACTGCAGTAAATTCCGTTAGAATGAGAATAGTCTCACACTAAACGCTATCAGTTTAAGCACGATTGGAGTTAAGGCACAGTACCTTAAACTAACACTAGAGGGCAGGCTGTTTAAGTATCTAACACCTCTTAAAACTCCTTTTCTACCCTCCTGATTTCACCTTGTGTGGGCGCACCCACTCCCCCTTGTGGGCATTCTCTGCTAGGTCGACTTTGTACTCCAATTTGTTTTATTTTAATTTCCCTTCTGCTTCGTTAGTCATTATCATTCTAGCCATTCTAGTTACCTGCCATTTTATTTGTATTTTTATTTCGTTATTTATTTTTATTTTTTTTATTTTTTCCATTTCAGTATTATTTTTGTTTTACTTTATTATCTGTTATTACTTTTATAATTTTTGTTATACATTTTTTTTTTTTTATTTAATCAGGTTTCTCTCCCCCCTCTTCTCTCTCACTTTACCACTCACTTATTTAAATTTAGTTTAAACAGTGTTTAAATTCAAATTTAAAGTTAATTTCTGTATTCTAGCCATTTTTGTTCACCTATAGGTAACACTCCCTCTAGTGCTTAGTTGGTGAAGTGACAGTTGCCTCCACGGCGGATCACAGTGAGCTGCCACGGGATCCAGACTGAATCACCTCAATCCATCACTAAGCCTAGCCATAGAATACTGACCCATCCAGCTAGCGAAACCCCAAAATCAGGTTGCTCCTCAATCTTTAAGGTAATTAGCCGCTCCTGCTATCCAAGCAAGGCTGCCAAACTAGATGTTATGACCCAGCAGCGCCCTCTACTCGGTAGGCCCTGTCATAACCCCTAACAGCAGTAAAAGGCTTAAACCTGCTCTCTCCTCTATCTCTCTCTGTGTTTTGACATATCCTCTCCTCATTGGCAAAGACCTGCTAGACCGCTTTGAGCCATTGTTAGATTTTAAACAACTGAAAATCTGGGCTCAAGTGCGAGAACCTCTGCCTCCTCAGTCACCAAGACCACCCCAGACAGACTGTCAGGTCACAAAGGTTGCGGGAAATCTCGCCGCCAGCCGCGGGAACGTCTCGGCCCAAGAGCAAGGTTCAACGTCGCTGCTCTGTACTTTCCAGCTAGCCAAAGACTGTGACACATATGGTCCCCAGCTTAAGGGGGGCTTACAACTAGGAAAATAATCTTTCCTTGAATTGATAAATGATTATATTGTCTGCTCGGTGGACGGACAGATCGAATAATTGTAATATTGATTCTGCTACAGTTAATTCTAAGATCTAATCTAAATTTTTATTATTAATCATAACCAGTTATAATTAATCAAATATTTCCCTTTTGAGCTGATTTACTACACTAATTTAATAATTTGAATGTTTTTCTTCATAATTATATCCAGCTAGTTATACCACCCTGTTGTGTTTTTTTAATTGTATTGTTTTAAATGTGTATTCAAGTCAAATGTATGGATTGCATTTTTATATATTTTAATATATTATATATATAACAAATCCGTTTGAGAACCACTGAATGAATGCAAGAGCAAACCAAGTGCATTTACTGAACAAATGGCAATCCTGCAATTAGACTTTCAATGCCAGGAAATATTACCATACTAATAAATGTAAACTGAATGTGGCAAATGCAACCTATTGTTGCATCTCTCTACAATAAATGCTAATACATTCTGTTGGTGTGAGAGTGTCGTATTGTATATTCCACCTTGCCCCTCTCTGGTTTTGCATACTTTTACATATGGCTTCATGACAACAATGAGACACTTGCATATCTGCATACAGATCGATTTGACGAGAGCATTGAGCAACAAATGTCTCAACTCTATAAAATATGCTAATATTATGCAAATTACACCGTTAGGGGCTGTTTTGCCATCACAGACTAATTGTAAACTATTAGACGGTCCTCAAAAAAACAAGGCAATGGTCATCTAGAAGAGGAGAGGAGAGAAAAATAAGGCTAAAGTTGGAGAGTTTCTGATTCCAAGTGCAAGAACAACCCCTAAGGAAGCCATTGTACATCAGTGAGCTGTGCCACAGAGTCAACTTAAATGAAAACAAAGTGAATTATCTCAACCTTGGAGTCGCAATGATGCCAGACCATCTCTTGAGCTCTATCGATCTATTGGCTGCCGCAAACTGGCCTCTGAGGTATTTTCATTACAGTAAACGCTGCATCCTAGCTTATCTTCTGCCATTTTCCCTCTCACCATCATTTCATTGTTTTGCCAAGCTTTGGCTGTAAAAGAAAACTGACAGATGGTGGGGAAGATCAGAGAGAACTGTAACACTTTTTGGTTTTTGCTCATTTATACAGAATACGTTTGAAAATTTGGTTCATATGTCTTTCACATATTAGCAGTCATTGCCAATGTCTGTGGAAGACAAAAGAAGATATTTTGAAGAATGCTTTTGCCAGTATAATGAAAATCAATGGAGTCCAAACAACACTGTACCTGTAATGGGGCGAACGAGACATGAGACGTGCAGATCCATATGCAAGGCTTTATTTCCATGACGTGGTCATATAACAGGCATCGGTCAAACAATGGCAAACAGGTACAACACAGGCAAGACAAAGAGTAATCTTAGGACAAGCGTGGGTCTTTGATCGGCGAACAGAATCCAGAGGGCTTGACAAAAGGGGTAATCCGTAAACACAAACAATAGTCCAGACAGGGGCAAACAGGGTCCAAACGGCAAGACGATAGGGCAATCCGAAATACATAAGCAAAGATCTTCACACAGGAAAACAGGCAAGGCAAGGCAAGACTTGACTAAACTATGAACTAGACTGGGAACTAGCTCCATAAAGTAGCTATCACTAGAAGAGTGATAAATGCTAAACAATACTCAGTGGAAGTTTATAGACCGGATTTGTGACAGTACCATTGTATGGACAATAGATTTTCTCAAAATATCTTCTTTTGATGAAACAAAGTCAAACAGATTTGGAATGACATATAGCATAATATATTTAACAGTCTATTCCCAGCTAACAGGGAACATTCTCAGAACGTTCTGGGAAGCATCTCCGCAAGTTATGAACAAACATTCTTGCAGTAACATTAATGTAATGTTTGCCATGTTATTTGGTCTTTAGGTCAATGTTCGTCTAACTTTTTTTTTTTTTTTTTTAATGTTACTATTTCTTTTAGAACATTCAGAGAACATTCAAAAGTAGCATTTCCATAATGTTTGTAAAATGATCAAATTAAGTTTTCCCTTAACATTTGCATTACCAAGAAAAAAAAAAAAAAAGAAAGAAAATTTGGTCATTTTCATGTTTGCATTCAAAGAATATTCATAAATAACTTTTTTTTTTAACTTGAAGGGAAAGTTCACCCAAAAATGAAAATTACCCAATGATTTACTCGCCCTCAAGCCATACTAGGTGTATATGACTTTATTCTTTCAGATGAATACAATCAGAGTTATATTAAAAAATGTCCCTTCCAGTCTTTACAATGGCAGTGAATGGCTGTTGAGACTTTGAAGCCAAAAGAAAGTGCTCCAGGGGAGTTAATAAAGGCGGCCTTTATTATATATTTTTTTTTTTAGGCAATACATAAAAATGTATCAATTATTTATTTTTTTTTCCTACAAATTAAACTGCAATAGGAGAAAGTATTATTTTTACACCATTCACGCTGAATGATTTAACAACTGTGTTAAAAACTTTATTACTGTGTCAATTTGTGCAGGTCTGTTGAATTTCCTGCTGTAAGATTCTGTCTCCCTTTTTTATGCTATTATAACATGTAATTCAATTAAGCCTTTAGATGTCTCATGCTTCACTCGACAACTTCAAGCATGTGATTTCTTCCTGAACATGGACACATATTCCCTTAAATTGTGTTGTTGAAGAACACGAAGGCAACTGTGAAACCTAACCAGATTTTGTGCCTCAAAAAGCACAATTCCCCGTCTGCTGGCACCTGCAGATTTCATGCATTTATTATTAGAGCTGAAATTTGATAAGACGCTTTCAGGGGGACGACAAACCAACAACACGAAAAAGGGAATGAGGTCGTCTTGCCAGGTGCCCAAGCGTACAATCCCGGAATATCATTTGGATGTTAATTGAAAAAAACTATACAAAGTGTGGCCCAATATGTAGAGAACAATTCTTTAATCATTTTTTGTGAAAAAGACAGGATTTTTTTTTCACCATATGCATTCATACAGGTGAGAGACTGTACATAGGTACAGTATGTTAGACGACTCATTCATCAAAACATACCGTATAAATAGCAGGTAATAATTTCAGTGAGTCATGCAGTATAAATCATGTCAAATCTTCCGATATTAATATTGTATTAATGTACTCTCCTCTCACGTGGGTGGCGGTAACAGACAGTGGAAGGATCATTGCAGCCTTGGCCTGCTGCGTGTGTTATGAAAGACTGATCAGTGGTGCTCATGGGAAACACAGGATCAAGTCTGGCTCGCAACATTTTCCGAATCCATTCCCTTATTTTTGCCACAATTTCTCCTCTATTGTACATCATAATGCCAAGGTAAAAAGGTCAAATAATTACTTGTAAATTTTAAAAAAAAAAGTTGTCTTCAGATATTAAGCATGTAAACTCTATAAATTAAATAATAATAATAATAATAATAAAGTTTTGGGTATTTATGTAACACAATATTTAATACGTCAGGTTTTTATGGCACGTTAATGATAGATTTTTTTTTTCATTGCAGTTACAATCTTTAAAATATATCATTGCATTTGTATAGTTTCAGTGCTAAAAAACAGAAACCAGGTTATAAATCAATAATATAAATAAATGAATATAAGTGAATAAATGTGTATGTATAATACATATTAAATATATAAATTACATTATTATGAAAATAATAAAATCTAAATGTAAAAATTAAAGTGGCAGGAACAATGAAAGATATTTTAATGATAACAGATTATCATAATGGCCCTATAGATATATTAGGGCAATATTTCAGTCATTTAATTTAACGATGAATTTATTTTATAGTACAAAATGTTTTTAAAATATTTTACTGTAATAAATATAGTACTTACTGTAACAGTTATTCTCTAAATATGTCTATTAGTAAGAATAAATTGGTTAAATACTCAAAATGTTCATCTTGAAATTCAACTCAATTCACATTTATTTGCATAGCGCTTTTCACAAATTTGGTAGATATCATACAGGCTATGATACTACATGCAGCATTACAGTGTTAAGCTGGAGTAGGCAAAAAGGTTTTAATGTCGAATGTAAAATTACATGCTCAAAACATGTTAAAAGTAAATGAACTCTGTCACCTTAACTTTCTTCACAATCCATAACAAATGCAAAAGTGTCAGCATTACTAGGCCTGTGCTGCTCCTGACTACAGTGAACCTCAAGAGAGACTCAATATATTGACGTGCATTGATCAACTGCGACCAAAAAAGAAAACAGCCAGCTCAAGTTTGCCCTCCATTTCACTATTTTGTACTGCTCTTCTTGCCCTAGCGGCAAGTTATGGTCTCCTAAAATGAATTTATACACCACGAAATGTAAATGTGTACACACGCGAAAGGTCACTAGTTACATCAACGTGGAAGTCTATATTTACATCCGAGAGGAGGCTGAGAGGTGGTATATTCCACATTCCGTCTCCACAGACGTCAGAAGGGCATGACGGAGGAGGTTTAACGCTGGGGGATTCATTACGGACCGTCCTCAGCAGGCAAGCGTAAGGGAAAAAAGAAGAATTTGACCACAAATGACAATTATCTGAAAATTGTGGAATATGAGGCGTTAACTCACCATTGTGAGTCGAATCCAATCCTCAGGTGTTTAATTTGAGAGCTGGAAGTGCATTTGTGGCTTTGAATGCCAGCCCTCTTCCACAGAAAACACAAAGGGAAGAATCGTTACGGCCTTGAAATGACGAGTTGGAGTTCGCGCTTGTGGAAAAAGCCTTTATTCCATGCCTCATATTCTTCTTTTTCTTCCGTTCATGATGAGTTCTGCTGTACCGCAAGGTTTGTTAGAGATAATGATGTCTTATTAAAGGGTACTTCTATTTTTCACGCTAGCTTAAGTAGCTCTCTTCTCATAAGTACTGAGATTTGGACTTCAAGATTTCAGCTTTGCTGAGTAATTCAGCCATTTTAAAATTACATTAGTAAAACTAATGAACTTGTTGAGAATTTGTACACTTATAAGGTTTAACTGTCTGTAGGCCTACTGTTGTAGTTTTATAGCCCTATGTAGAGATGCAGCTATAAATTAAAATGTATATAAATTACATAATTAAATGAATAGTTCAAAATCTAAGAAAATGAATATTTGCTGACAATTTACTTAACCTCAGGTTATCCAAGATGTAGATAAGTTTATTTCTTTGTCAAATTTGGAGAAAGGTAGCATTATATCACTTGCTCACCAATGGATCCTCTGCAGTGTAGCATTTCCATAATGTTTGTAAAATGATCAAATTAAGTTTTCCCTTAACATTTGCATTACCAAGAAAAAAAAAAAAAAGAAAGAAAATTTGGTCATTTTCATGTTTGCATTCAAAGAATATTCATAAATAACTTTTTTTTTTAACTTGAAGGGAAAGTTCACCCAAAAATGAAAATTACCCAATGATTTACTCGCCCTCAAGCCATACTAGGTGTATATGACTTTATTCTTTCAGATGAATACAATCAGAGTTATATTAAAAAATGTCCCTTCCAGTCTTTACAATGGCAGTGAATGGCTGTTGAGACTTTGAAGCCAAAAGAAAGTGCTCCAGGGGAGTTAATAAAGGCGGCCTTTATTAAAAGGATTTTTATTAATTTATTCATTTCGAATTATTATCAGTGTTGAAAACAATTGTGCTGCTTCATATTGTTGTAGAAACCATGAAACATTTTATTTTTCAGGATTTTTTTTAAATGCTTTTTTGTAACAATATAAAAGTCTTTACTGACACTTTTGATCAATTTAATGTAGGGTGCCGTCAGAATGAGAGTCCAAACAGCTGATAAAAACATCACCATAGTCTACAAGTAATCCATATTAAAAAGAAGTCTTAATGAAAGATTTGTTTCTTACAAACACGCAGCTTTTCGCTTCACAAGACATTAATTGATGTGCTGGATTGGTGTGGATTACTTGTGGATTATTGTGATGTTTTTATCAGCTGTTTGGACTCTCATTCTGACGGCACCCATTCACTGCAGAGCATCCATTGGCGAGCAAGTGATGAAATGCTGCATTTCCCCAAATCTGATGAAGAAACAAACTCATCTACATCTTGGATTGCCTGAAGGTGCAATTTTTTTTTTAGGCAAAAATTCCTTTAATATGCTAATACAGTGTTGGATTTCATATATTTCATTGCATTTTCAACATAAAAAAATCACAATGAATGAATATGAAGCCAATTTCAGATCTGGGCCACTTTCAAATATGGACATAAATTGGATGCAAATCTGATTTGCTGCCATATGAACAGTCAGAATACATATTATTTTTACATAAATCCACCTTGGCATTTATCATAAATATATACCTGCCATACCCTTGGAGTGAAGAAAATGATAAAAGACAATAGAAAATGGATTTGAGTACAAAATTGTCTTCCAAAAGCACCTATTTTAATGCCCAGTAATTTTAGATAGATGAAATACTTCTATGAATAATGTTCAAGTCTGTTTCACCTTTATATTCTAATAATCATCACTGGATAATGCATATCATTATTTTGAGGAGTAATTGTTTGCCATGGCATCTAAACCACATTGTATAATGACATAAAAATGGGATAAATTATTTACTCAAGGGGTGCAAATGATGTTGCTTCTTGGATATCACAAATTGTCACTTGAATATCAGGATTTTTTTTCTGTCCCATGTGTCTTTGACCCAGAAAGCATGCAAACATCAAAAGGAACTGAAACATGAATTTACACACACACACACACACACAGCAAGAACAAAGAAAGTGGTCTTTGCCTCCTCATTTCAGGAGTTCACAAATCCACCCCATGCCACTGATATGTTTGTACTCCTGTAAGCATGTCTTCCTCCTTAAATCAAAGACCTGCTACAGCTGCTGCACACACAAACACAGCGTTGTGTCACTCACCACGATGGATGCTGACAGAATGAAAGATTTATGCAAGCAGCTGGGAAATACTGCAGAAGCCACCACCTTCACATCTCACCCTTCACAAAAAGGCCATCCAAGATGTAGGTGACATTTTTTTCTTCAGTAGGACAGTAAAGAAGATTTTTAGCTGAAACCGTGATCCTTGGTGATTCATAAAATACATGTCAGAGGCTACCGTCACTTTGAGAGTCAAAAAACGCACATACAGGCAACACAAAATTAATACCTGTGGCTTCTGACAATATATTGAGGTCTTGTGAAGTGAAACGATCGGTCTATGCAAGAAACTGAACATTATTTACAACAAGGTTTTTTTCAAAACCTTCATTTCGGCCCTTCATTCAAGTGCTCGGTTCACGCATGTACATATCACCGGCTCTTCGGTCTGAGTCAGAACTGTTTACATAGTTCGGTGACTGTTGGAGGAACTGGAGCGCTGAATGAGTTCATTCACCATAGGATGATATATGCCAGTATTTTGGCTCATTTCCAGTCGGTTCAACCAGTTTTGGTTCAACTAGTTCACCAAAAAGGACCGGTTCAAAAGAATGAATTGTTTGCGAACCAGATATCACACCGGAGTGTTTGCCTGAGGCTCTGGATTACAGTAATAATGTTGTAAATAATGTTCAGTTTCTTGCACAGACCGATCGTTTTGCTTCATAAGACCTCAATACATTGTCAGAAGCCACGGGTATTAATTGTATGTTCCTTGATGTGCTTTTTTTACTCTAAAAGTGACGGTAGCCATTGACTTGCATTTTATGAATCACCAACGACCACGGTTTCAGCTAAAAATCATCTTAGTAAAAATAGTAGTAATAATAATTAAGACAGTAAAGGATATTCAGATAATAAATATTTATTTTTCATGTGGTCCTTGCTTGGCCTCATATGGCTCGATTTAAAACCAAACACCACCATGCCCGCCATCACAAGCATCTTTTCAAAAGCATCAGTTTTAACATGATGCAGCATGCCAGTGATTCTGCATTGATCTGCCATGGCAGAGCGGAAAATCGGGACCAGCATGAACACAGACGGTCATATCAAACACATAAACAACATAAAGAGTTTTAGTTTCTTATGACGGCCAAACAGTCCCTCTAAACCACAAGGCGATATTGCTGTCAGTTGTGTGCCTTATACGCGTCCAATGAGATGGAGAATTGCCAGGCAGGGCGAAACTGCAAAGAGAGGGAAGCAATTCACCCCACCTGTCTTGTCCCATTTGAGGAAGTGTCGTCGGGTTCGGCTCGGGAGAGGTGATTTGGTCTTCTGCTATGAGCTGCAGAGAGGCACAGACTCCTCTACCTGTAATAGTCTTCAGACACCCTGACATTGCCTGTTCATCTAGATCCTGCCATGCTGTTCCTTATAAGCAGACCTACATTGAAGTGACATGAATCGCCTGAAAAGTTATGCAAATTTCTAATGGCAGTCATTGAAGTTCTTTGCATCCCTTGCACTGTTCATTTATTAAACATATTTATATCCATTAGCACCTTTATAGCCATTCAGCAGATTTTCACCTACAATCAGTGGAAAAAAAATATGTGAAGTGTGCATATTTTTTGTGGGCCTATTTACATGCTTGGAAAGTAGGGCAAAATGTGTCAGTGGGTGAACCGTGTCATATTAATCTAGCAAACTGGGCACCGTTGATGTCATGTGACCCTATATTTAGAAAAAGCCCACTATATACAGAGGACAGCAGAGGAAGACGCATATGAGAAAAGTGAAAAGCAATTTTCAGCGAAAAATGAATTAAATCTATGCAAAGTAAGTGAAAAACTGACATGGATTTTATGTCAAAGCATCTAAAGGAGGGAAATGCTATTACCATTGGTCTCAATGGTATAAGTTAGGGCCAGGCAAAGAAAATTATCAAGTTGAGTAATAATGTACTGAGGACACTAGCCTAACAAGGTCTGGGAAACTGCAAGAGCAAAAGAAGAAACATTTTGCATTTCGCCCAAACTTTGAATGCAAATTCATTAACTGGTTTGTTTAGCACATCATTGTAGTATTCGCTCAGACTCTACACACCAACTATATTTCTATAAACTGGTTCAGATGCATTCACTGATTCATTTAGCACATCATTGCAGTATTTGTTCAGACTCAGAACACCAATTATATTTTATCAACTAGTCCAGATTCATTCTCTGACTCATTTAGTGCATAATCGCAGTATTCACTCAGACTCAAAACACAAACTACATTTTTATAAACTGGTTCGGTTTCATTCACTGGTTCATTTTGATCAATTCAGAACACCAACTATATATAAATTGATTCAGATTTAGTTCACGGATTCATTTAATGTATCATCACAGCATTCATTCTGACTCAATACACCCACTCATTCAGTCAATGATATGCTGTTGTATGGGCTGAACATGCTATAGTCTTTCAAGGCAAGAAAAACCTAAAGAAATCAAGAAAGAAATTTCACTGAACATGAAAGCTGAAGAAAAAAACAAAACACCTAACCCAGCAGGTAACAAAACAATCATTATTTCAGCAAATGCATTGGGTGACGCTAGTCAGAAATGACACACGTCATCTTTAACGCATGCTTTGTTCAGTTTACAGGAAACACACAAGCAGAAAATAACATTCTCCTTCAGCGAAGCTCCACTTAAAGACTACAATGCAGGCTTGGGCAGGTTTTGCCTCTTGTACATGGGAATACGACCAGGTAAACAAAGAGGCGGGGAGAGAGGGTATGTGTATTTATAAATGTCTCTGCATAATGTATGGTACTTATCCTGCGTCTTAATAATAGTGCTAATCACGAAAAGCAGGTGCTTGAATGCATTGTGGGTGAAATTAATCACAAAAAAGAGGCTACTGAATGCAATGCACACTTAAAGGGGTCATATGATGCAATTTCAAGTTTTCCTTTCTCTTTGGAGTGTTACAAGCTGTTCGTGCATAGATAAGATCCCTAAAGCTGCAAAGACTAAAGTCTCAAACCCAAAGAGATATTCTTTATAAAAGTTAAGACTTGTCCACGCCCTCCTAAAATGGCTCGTTCTAACACGCCCCCACGTCTACGTCACTGTGTGGGAAGATTTGCATAACACCGCCCAAATGTTCACGCAAAGAAAGAAGGAGTAACTTTTATTCTCGCTGTAGTATTGTTGTTGCTGCCGCCGCCATGTCGTGGAGACGCTGTGTGATTCGTTGTGAAAGCGAAACTACTTTGTTTGGCCTTCCAAAAAGGACGATATCCGCTTCGTCATGCCTAGAGCTGATCCGTGCTGGTCGCTGAGGAAAAACTTCGCGCTGTGGATCGCCGGATAGGCTTTCACTGTGGACGAAGTGGAATCCAGCCCGGGGTCGTCACATGTGGTTGCCGCAAACCCGCCGGACGCTCCTTTGTCGAATCCGCCGGCCACGCTGTTCTCAAGCCCACCCGCCACCGCTCACTCAAGCCTGCCATGTGTGACACTGTGTGTTTCGTTGTGAAAGCGAAACTACTTTGTTTGGTCTTCCAAAAGAGGACACAACTAGAAATCAGCGGTTTTTTATATTTAAAGAATTTGCCACTAACAATTCAAACGCAGTCATTATAATCAGTAATTATGTCCCCACTGGATGCAACAAATGCCTTGTTAGTAATGGGTTTTATTGGTGTTGTCTCATCACATGGCATCACAGTATGGTAAGGGGCGTAATATTTCCGTCACACGCTTGAGGTATTCAGCCAATCACAACGCACTGGATAGCTGGCCAATCAGCGTACACCTCGCTTTTCAGAACGATGAGCTTTGTAAAAATCGACGCGTTTCAGAAAGGCATTATGTGGAAAATGACGTGTTTTTTTAACCTTAAACCGCATAAACACATTGCATTACACCAAATACACAACATAATGTTATTTTTAGCAACGTCATATGACCCCTTTAAGGCTACAGTGCATCTACTCTCAGGTGATTGTCTATTCATATATAAAGAATGATTGAGCTTGGAAGACATTTCTTCAGTTTAGTGAACTGCCTTCTCTGGTACCCTAGTACCTTCTAAGGAAGCATGCTAACCACACTAATAACTGGTTTGAAGCACTTTACATAGGCAACAGCTCAATAACAGTAAGACGACTTCGTCACATTAGTGAAATTTTGGTTACATTTTGTGGTCAGAAAATGTCTATTGTTAAGAGTGTAGCAATGTATAAAGCACAGCTCACATACTTCAAACCAAGCAGCTTTCAGTTTGTTAACGTGTCGAATCTGCGCAACCAACTTGAACCCATCACGAAATCTGCATGGGGAAATCTTTCATCCTCACGCGAAACTCCAGTTCGTGTGGAATCCTATTGAAATGACTGGATGTTGATAAATTTGACTGCACCTTAAATCAATGGGTATCTTTTTTTTGCCAGATTATTTTCCAAAAGGCAAGAATTGTACATTCATTTATTTGGAAAAGTAATAGCACACCATTCAGAGCCATCATTCATGTTCGTAGCACAATAGTGCAAGACGAGTTCCACACCTCACTTAATACTTAGAGTTGAGAGTTTATTCGATAAATGTAATGTCATATTTCCATTTGGAGCAACTAGAAATAAAGCACCGTTCATCTCCAGTTTCTCATTTCTGAGGTATTTGTCTTCTTGACATGTTCCGTCATTTATCATCTTAACGCATTACTGCACCTTGAGATTACCACATCTTCCCTCAGGAGTCCTTCTCCATTAGAAAGATCCAGAATTCTCTTGGGCAAAGGTGCGTTTGGCCCGATGAGACTTCCAGGAACACTGGTTTGACTGGTTTGAAGCACTTTACATAAGCAACAGCTCAATAACAGCAAGACGACTTCCTTTGAGAAGTGAAGTGACTGACTGATTAATTGGGCAATACAACCACAACTGATGAAATAGAGTTTAATTGGCAGAAAATAAACAGTCTAAACTGGTTTGCTTTAGTCTTCTTTTGTGCATTTGTCAGCTTGTTAGGCTGGGAGACCAGCTTAGTCTGGTTTAAGATGTTTTTTTCAGCGAGATAGCATTGGCACTTTTAGCATGTAACATGAGTATGCTGTTAAGCCAAGTAAATAATAGTCTAATTCTAACGCCGAATCTGTTTCCTACGTTGTTGTGATTTGATCTGAACAGAAACAGCATAACCGTGTGACACCGCTGACACAGAACAGCATACGCTGTTTACGTCCAGCGGATAGCTCTTGGATTTCATCAATAATATCTTCATTTGTGTTCTGAAGATGAACAAAGGTCTTACGGGTTTAAAACGACATGAGGGTGAGTAATTAATGACAGAATTTTTGGGAGAACTAACCCTTTAATAATTGTTTTCAATATATTTAAAATAAGACAAAAAAAAAAAGTGGAAAAAAAAAACAAAAGTGAAAAAAAAAACATGAAAGTGTTTTTAATGAGTGAATTTATTTCATTTCCCAGTAAAAACATCTAAGCATCACTAGATTTTGTAGCAGCGTCAACACCAGCATTACAATCACGTTACTGAGGAGTATCTAGCCGGAGAGAAGAAAACGAGAGGAGAGTTGCTCTACAGGCACTATATTCCTTTCTTTCATTAAATTGGCTAATGAAGCCTCTAGTGACCATGTGTGCTTTCTGGAGAAGCAAATTTATCTTCATGCACTCCTGATGCGCTGGAGGATCAGCATGAAGAGTACTCGTTTTTAGTAATGCAAAATATTGTACAATAAACTTCGCTTCCGCCTATCCTCGAGCAATCGTTATTAACTCAATTTGCAGTTTTCACGTGTCTTGATTACATCTACATTTGTTAAAACATCGGTGGGTCGCCATATGTCCTCGTGGTCCCGGAATGAACCCCTACAGCCAAAATACGCTCAAGTTACCCAACACCACAATGGTGGCTAAAGTTCCCCTAATGTGTTTCCTGACAATAGAACGAAAGGCAGAAAAAGGGAGTGAAAGAGTGTGGAGGTGACAAACGAGCACCTTAGGAGCGATGATTTCATGAATTTTAAAAGCAGGTGTGCTGCCCGGAGGGGAAGTGAAGGGTTGGGGCTTTGTGACATACATCAGAGGTGGTGCCTGACCTTCCCCGGCCTGAGTGATGGATGTTACGGCCTAAGAGCTGCTGGCGGCTTCAGATTCTGGTTGCACATCCGTTTGAGTCGTGTTCCTGGAAGTCTCATCGGGCCAAACGCACCTCTGCCCAAGAGAATTCTGGATCTTTCTAATGGAGAAGGACTCCTGAGGGAAGATGTGGTAATCTCAAGGTGTAGTAATGCGTTAAGATGATAAATGACGGAACGCATAAAAAAAAAAAAAAAAAAAAAGGAAAAAATCTAACCAATCCAGAACTTTTGACCAGTATAAGCATTTATATTAATCATTAAAATATGATTATTGGTGTATAAATTATATATCCTACATTATGCATTATGCACCAACGGCCCATCTTAAAAGATACAACATCAATTAAAAAACAAACAAACAGCCATTTCATTCTTATATTCATCTGGTAGAAAGTAGTCAAGTAAACCTAAATTAGATTTTATTGTAGCACAAGATGCACAACGCACTTGTAATGAAAAATAAAACCTGAAATGTTACCAAAATGCACAATATGGCAACTTAAATCACTGCTGAAAAGCCAGTTTGCAGCTTTAAGCACCACTCTGAACAGTATCTGCTAGTTTTACTGTGGACTCGTGTTAATGGCAGCGCGTGATGTGTTGTGTGACTCTCTGGCCAACACAACAGCCTCGGGCTAATGGCTCCATCTCAGAGCTGCGCTCAGGGTTATTCGTTATTTTCACATCAGAGCTCTATTAATGCCTCCGCATGCTTCCGCATTAACAGCCTCGCAGATCCACTATCGCTCACACCCACGCTAGTCAGCTAGCATAGCGTCACAGTGACACAAATCTCTCCAGCGCTCGCTTCTCCGTCTTCTCCATTCTCTCTCCACCATCGCTTTCCATTATTGTAATAACCGCCGTGGGTGAAAACAAGGGTCGACGGTGTGAGATGGGACCCTAAACAACAATCTCAGATTGGCTGTTGTCGTCATCGCTGGATTATTGTAAACTGATCCCGTGTCCAGGTTTTTGGAAAGATAAGACTAAAGGAGGTGCGGGACGACAAGATGAAGGGTCCCTGCATCAGTGGTGACGTCCCGCGGCCTGTTAATCTAAGGATTGAATCTGTGTTTGAGAAGGAAAGATAGTTTAGCCTACTGCACACTGAATATTTCATGGTATGAACTGTCCAAACTTACTATTATTATGATTTTTTTTTATTCTATAAATTATTCTGTTATAGCTGTGCCACATTATTTGTCACATGATCTAATTATGGTGCATATGAGTGGAACCCAGAAATCACACAAAAAAAAAATTTGTCCATATAATAATAAAAATATAACAAAAAAATATTTAGGTTATTAAAAAAAAAATTACAACAAAACAAAAAAAAAGAAGAAAAAAAACATTAAAATGGCAGTTATTGTGTGGCACATTAATATACTTTTAAAGTTAATGGTGTCTTGTTTTGTTTTTTTCCTTGCAATTCTGAGTCTCAAAATTCAGATTTTTTTTTCCTCAGAATTGCAAGATATGAACTTTTAATTTTGATTTTAGATCTCACAATTTTAGATTTTGGAATTTTTAGATTTTAGATCTTTATTCCACAATTCCATTTTTTTCTCAGAATTGTGAGTTTAAATCTCACAGTTTATATCTCAAGTTAATATCTCACAATTCTAAGAAAAAAGTTGCAAAATTTTAACTTGCAAGTTTATATCTCGCAATTCTGTTTATATATCGCAATTTACTTATTTATTTTTTTAATTCTGTGACAAGCTCGCCCCCCCCCCGCCCATAAAAAAAAAACAAGTTGGCTCCCCCAAAGTCCACGGTATAGTTCGAACACTGAACACAATGCAACATTGGACTTTGAATTTTGACAAACAAAAAAGATAGAAATCACAGCTGACTTTTTCTAGTCGGTTAAACAAACCGTAAATAGCAGATTAAGTTGTGCGCATTGCATTGCGAGATACTGGATATTTTGGCAATAAAGTGTGCTGTCAAGTTTAGTAAAGCTAAAACCAAAAAGTCATTACCTTAAATAGAATAAACATTAACTGAAATAAAATACATTTCATCTTATTTCAGTTGCCAAGGCAACATTCCTATTATCATTTAGTTTAAGTTCAAGTACTGAAATAACTAAAACTACAAAACAACTAAAAACTAAAACGTGATAAAAACTATACAGACAAAATAATAATAATAATAATATTAACTCCAATAGTGTATCAATGATGCTAACATAACACTGCTCTACATACATAAAATTAGCATACACTGCACATTATATACAGCAGAAATATTAACTGGTATGTTAGTATGCGATTCCAAACATAGCCTCTTTCTCTCCAGAGGTTGCCTCGTGTTTTGAACAGCACAGGAAACGGTTTGATGGATTCAGAACACATGCATCCAAATGGACCTATTAGCGGCAGGATTGTAAGCAGGCAGAGTGTTTCACATATACCCTGTAAAACAGGTTTCCATCCAACATTTGGACATCACACACTCGGGTAATTCTTCTCCGTAGCACACATTTGAGTCAGGTTAGTGCTGTGATGTGAAGGTAAACAATTTAAAAGGTTTTAAGGAAATTGGATTTTCAGAAACTGTTTATTAGGAAGAAAATCATGGACAAAAACATCTAAATTCTAAATACGCATGAAAAAAAAAAAAGAAGAAAGTTCAATTATGAGTGACAAGTGGTGCATCTATAACAAAGTGCAGCATCTGGAAAGAATCACATTGTATTTTAAGTATCATATGTGTAAACATCACAAAAGAGCAAATTTAGATGTATTCAAAATCATAAACATTGTGAAAACATCAGTTGAATTTTCTGCAGAACACAAAACGTTAAATCAATGCTTGCCAAACGTTTTTGCAACAAAAGATTAGTTCCATATTAAAAAAAATACATTTTGAAATTTAAACTGTATTTGTTACAAGGTTATTATAGTTAGCTAAAACTGTTTTAAAAAACAATTAAACCTTTGTTAGCTGAATTAATGTAAACATTAACAGAAATAAAAACAAAACTTTGGAAAAAAAACTTTTTTGCATTTCAGCTAGTTGCCATTTTCATTTTGATTTAGCTTATTAGAGTTATTAAAATAACTAAAACTAAATAAAAAAAAATTATAAAAACTATAGACATAAAAAACCTACTAAAAATGACAAAAACATACTGTTATGGATCGGTGTGTATAATAATCCACAGGCAGGCACGACGAGGAAGATGAGTTCAATATCTTTTAATGATCCAAATGACAGGGAAACACTACACATTCACACATCCACAAACTGACGAGACCCCCAAAAGAGACAAGAGTATAAGTGCACAGAAGGTAATGACTTAGTTGATTAAGGGCAGGTGAAACTAATCAAAGCATCTATTTAATGTTTACTAATTTACTGTTTATTAATTAATATTTTATTTATTCTTTTATATTATCTTTATGATATTTTAATTACTTTTTTCTTTAAAAAAAAACATCAAATTATATATCAAATTATTTTACACATTTGAAACTTTATAACTGAATGATATGTGACTCACAGAGGATTCTCATTATTTAACTCACTAATCTAATTGAAGTCCTGAATCTCACAAAATAATTTAACCATTATTAAGATGAAATCCCACAGTAAGCTTGAAGTACTGAAATGCATGTTTGGAATAATTTGGGAGATTCGCTTTCCAGCACTGGGAAAACATGATTTTCTCACTTGTGTCCACTTCCTAAACTATACTAGCAGATGTTCAGCCTCTAAGGTTTGATATGAACACCAGAGGAAAGAGAGAGCCATTGAATCCTCCTCAAAACAAGTCATTAGCTAAACTTGAGCCCAAGTGCCCGTGGGAAGAAACCCAAGCGAATGAGCCCACGACGCATGAAGCGAAACTACTTTGTTTGGCCTTCCAAAAGAGGACACGACATACTGTATATATATATATATATATATATATATATACAACAGTTCATTCTGGTTCTCAAGTCTCAGTCTTTGGTCTCATTAATCTATTATTTGTTCCAAAGCAAGTAGTTTCGGCTGAAGGCAAAATCTCATCACGTTATATTTTATGTAACTTTTTACGGTTTTTTATGTTTATTATTTTATTAAATAAATAAAGTGCAATAACACTATTTTTAATATTATTAACTATTATTTTTAATAGTTACATTTAATGTGTCACACTATATGCACTGTGAGCACCAAACCATATATCCAGGTGCTTTCATGAGAACCAGACTAAAAAACGTATGTGCACCCCTGAGAACAGCAGAGAATGGCAGACATATGGACATAGATTGTTAGAACGATAAATAAAAAGACAGAACAACAGAAGGATGGAACAGACATACAGAATGATAAAATGACAGAACGAAATAACAATAGACAGGCAGACAGAAAGAATGACAGACAGAAATACAGATATAAACATACACAGAAAGAAAGAAAGAAAGAAAGAAAGAAAGAAAGAAAGAAAGAAAGAAAGAAAGAAAGAAAGAAAGAAAGAAAGAAAGAAAGAAAGAAAGAAAGAAAGAAAGAAAGAAATTGAAATTGAGGCTTTAAAGACAAAAATATTTACATCCATATATTATACCAGTATGACATATACCTAATATTAAATTTTTAGTCTGTCAAATAAACACTAAATAAAGAATTAATTAAGTTTTGTGAGATAGGTTGGCTATCAATTATAAATAAATAAGTAAATATTAATTGTGAAGACAATAATAATAATAATAATAATAATAATAATACACAGTATAACATATTACTGAGAAAGGAAGTGTCCGAGCTGATGTTTCTAAAACGACAAATTGAAAACCTTCAAAAATTAGGATGAGTGGCTTTTTTTTTTTCTGTTGCTCTGACACCTAATGCCCTCACAAAAATTCAAAAACACCAGGCATTCATCTTCCCAGAATGCAGTTCTTTCTCTGTACAGTAGTCTTTTCATTCGCATTCATCCTTTATATCTGATTATCACGTTTTTTCCCCTGCCTCTTTTAAAAGCCCGTACTGTGTTTTGAGGGTTCCTGTGACATCTCTGTCTGGTTGGACCTCAGGGAATCGATAGAGGTGTATGAAGGTGTAAGCCCGTACTGTGTTTTGAGGGTTCCTGTGACATCTCTGTCTGGCTGGCCCTCAGGGAATCGATAGAGGTGTATGAAGGTGTAGCGGGTCACAGCGATGCGCACAGGAACAAATACCGACAGTCAAATAGCTGACCTTTGAGAGCCATTTTGACAACAATGCAGGCCCATGCAGGAGCAGGTTTCCCTTTTAAAATAACGTGTTTTTAAAGATTTCGCTAACAGTCTGCGCTCAATATGAGGCACTGGTTGACCTTTCACAACACGTTTGTCGTCCACAAATACACTCCTGTTGCCTAGAGTTGACTAGAAGTGAACGAACACGGCATAAACAATGTGCCACGTCAGTGAGAAGCAGCATGCAGCGCTAACACTGCGTGTTGTTGGACACTGTGAAGTGAATTACAAAACAACTGAAAATAAAATGTGATACGGTGAAAATATCAAAAAATAACATTTATAATATAATCATACTTATATTATCATTATTACATTTTTGTACTACTAGCATTACTACCATTTACATGGCATATTTTATATGTATTTATGTTATTACTCCAAAGAATACCATGGTAAATTAGGTATTAATATATAACATAATATAACATATATTTTATGCTTAGGATTGATAATATAAAAAGTAATGTAAAATACCATAGTATTATAATCTGATATGTTACATTTTAAGACTTATAACAATGTATAAAGACGTATATAAAACATAACATAACATAATATGTTATATATTACTATATATATATTAAAATTAGATAAAAATTATAATATTTCTGTATATTACATTCATAACAATTTTGAAGAGTATATGAAAATAAACGTTTATAATAAACATAATACATTCATATTTAGAAATTATTAAAAATAATAAAACATAAGGAATATAACATGGTAACACTATGGTATTTTGATATTATACTGAATAACTACCATATTCATTTATTATGGTATTCACTTGGTATTCCAAGATACTTCCAAGGAAACATCATGGTACATGTACAAAAAACAGGTGAACAATGTAGCTTGCTTAAAACCATAGTTTTACTATTGTATGTGCATGGTATTTCAAGGCACTTCAAATAATACCATAGATGTATCAAAGAAAATGTCCAAAAATATGGTATTATCGTGGTTCATGTCAAAAACATGCTGTTACCAGGGTACCATGTCCAAAATGTAGTATTATACTGGTACATGCCCAAAAATTATGAACATCATACCCTGCAACAAACTATGGTTTTACCATGTACACCCTGAAGTTATGGTACTAACATGGTACCCCGCCCCCCCAAAAAAATAAATATGGATATATGCATAATATATTGTAGTAGTGTAGTAGTAATAGTACCGAGTCTAAAAAGATGGTTTTACCATGGTGCCTGTCCAAAAAAAACATTACCTCCATGATCCTTTAAACTGGAAGTGTGTATATATGCCTATATGTACAAGAGTATATGAAAGTGAAGAAGCATTAGGGTAAAACAGTCTGTGTGTGTGAAGATCAAACAGAACACCTGCAGACACAATCAACAGCACCTGACACTCCTCGCCCTGACGGACCCTGAGCGTGTCATTCTGCACTGTTCATAAAAATACATTATGGCCTTGTATAAGAAAGCCGCAGGGATTCTCCAATAACACCTGTTCTTCATCCTGTCCCGCTCTTTTCCTCGCTTCTTTCTCATACTCTTTTCAGATTAAAGAGCTACATCTGCTCTCTCTATATATACAGTGGTGTGAAAAAGTGTTGGCCCCCTTCCTGATATTTAAAAACTGCATGTTGTGTTCACTTGTGTTATCTTTGACTAATATTTAAATTTTTTTGATGATCTGAAACATTAAAGTGTGACAAACATGCAAAAAAAATAAGAAATCAGGAAGGGGGCCAACACCTTTTCACACCACTGTATATATGTGTGTTGATATAGTACAGCTCTTGCCAAAGTCATTGAGCATCTCAACAGGGTGGATCTGAGATGTTAACAAGAAAAAACACTTCAGATTGACCTTTGAAAAGTTAAAACATACCTCACAAGAGTTTACATCCTGGAAAAGATCCCTCAAAATGAACATTTACTCACCCTCATACCGTTCGAAGCTTGTAGGACTTTTATTTTCTGTAGAACACAAAAGGAGATATTTTGAATAATGTTCATACTGCTCTTTTCCATATAATGAACTCAGACGGTAACCAGGAGCTATGAAGCTCAGTAAAATAAAATAAAATTAGTGCTATATTTATTTCTTAAGTCATACAATAGCTAATGTATTGCTGTCTAAAAGAAACAATGGAGACTTTAAAGTGATTTTTCCCCTTCCTTCAGCGGACTTTGCATGACAATGATGTACGCATGCAAATGTGCTTGTTTAAATATGTAAAAAAAAACAAAAAAAAACACTGTGAACAGTCTGGTGAATCTGTGTGACAGGGTCATTAGCAAGTATGAAATGAAAAGTCTGCAGTTCACAAGTGTCAGACTGATTAATTCTCAACCATCAGTTTGCATTCAAGGATTTCTAATTTTACATTCTTGTGAATAATTATCTGTACATGTTATCATTTGTTTATTTGGGTCTCCGCACACATTTGTTTACAAAATACTGGTATTTAATAATGGATTGAGTGTAATTAACTGAAACGAATGCACCCACGCAATATTTAGCATGCTTTTAAAATAATTGACTACATGTTTGCAGTAAAAACTTTTATTTATTTTCCCTTATAATTACTGTATGAATTTATGTTAGTGTTTGTGTATGTTTATAATAGGGTGAAAAGATCCTGGTCGTTGGGAAATGCTCGTGTTCTTTTTGCAACATCATGCTTTTTTTTACAGTCTGTAATTTCAAATGTCTTGTTAAAAAATAGATGAAAAATTTGTATTTTAGCAGAAAGGAAAGTAGTTGTGTGGAACAATCTTGATGTTTTATAAAACTTTTTTTTGTAAAAATGTTATGTAATATTTGAAATAATATATTATATGCTTATAAATACAAAATTATAATTTTTATTGCAGTAGTGTTATAAGACACATTTTTATATAAAAATTATATATAATTAAAACATAAATCATTATAATAAATCAACACGGTCGTCATATTTGGGGGGTCTTTGGCTTGAAACAAGTTTGAAACCCCTGATTTAGATGATGCACATTATAATTTATTTCATTCAGTTATGTTATATAGCAACTGAAACCAGGTGGCTTATCATAGATGGATGGCATTAGCGGCCACGTAGTCACAATAACCAGGAGGAAAATGAAGCAAGAAAAAACATGTATTTGTTCACGAGGGAACAAGCCGAATCCGTCAGGGTGGCGCATGTCTGCTCACTTACCGACTGACAGTTGTCTGTTTCTATCCCACTAACTTCAGGGAAGAAGATGGAATGATATATCTTAATATATCTCAGGCTAACCTGACCATCTGTGACACCACAAAATGCCAGAGCCGAATTGTCTTCGCTGGAGGGGAGTGTGACGGTGTGTGTGTGTGTTTGTGGAGCATCTGCAATCAAATCCCTGGATGTATCTGACACAAACAGCTTCCAGGGGAAACAATGAAGATGCTGCGAATCTGCTGAGGGATGAAGATTCTATTGGCCAAGACACTGCTGATTACTTTAGCACTTTCCAAACAACGTGTAAAGCATATTGTTGTCTATAAACAAACAACACAATTAATAATTAACCTTCCCCGACCGAATTCACCCACTAAAGTGAACTGAGCTCTTGAGCAGAGGCAAAGCCATTTTCCACGCTTGTTGAAAATCAGCGTTAAATCACTTCTGAAATCAATGGGCATTCCAATTGCTCACCCACAATGCACATAAACGACGACGATATATTACGCAGAAAAACCCATCACTGGGACTAATGAACATAAATACTGGCCGCGCGAATAATGAAGTGTGGCCGTATAAATCTCAGCCTCACATGAAAGACTGCCAAGAGAATAGACAAATATTGTCCATGTTGAAGAGGTCAGAGGAACAGATGTATTCAGCTGCTGAGCGATCGGTTGTGAACCGGTTTGTGATTTACCGAGACTCTGAAGAGTCATTGGTCTCTCATGAACTCATTGGTGAGGTACATTTAATTAAGGTGAAACTGTCAGGGAGGGACTACATTTCTCACAGCCTTAAATGCAAAAGCAATGAGATGATTACCGTTTTTTGATGGCCAGCGTGAAACATTCAACTCCAGTAACTTCATGAAGATCAATGGAGAACGAAACCTGCTCAGGAAGCTAAACGAATATCTAAACACTCATTTGTGATACATTAATTTTTTCTCCATACTATGGAAGCCAATGGGGACCAGCAAGTATGGGGGTAAAATCGTTGCATTATTCCAAATAAATATATTATAATTCGCAAATAAATGTAAAGAGATTTACAAAAAAAAATTCAACATATTGACAAATAAATAGAATGAGACCCACAAATAAATCTCAGAGTTTCACAAACATTAATTAAATTCACAAATAAATAAAATGAGATTTGCAAATAAAAAACATTCACAAATACATGTTTATGTCACAAACACAACTTTGCCTGCCGTTCATTTGTGAATCGCATCCTGTGCATTTGTAGATCGCTGCACGCATTTGTGGATCGCTCGCTGTGTATTTGTGGATTTTGAAACATTTCTAGCGTCAAGACGCTGACAATCCACAAATGCGTGACTCCACCCACCGTCTACTCGAGCCAATCAGATAACAGCCACTCTTCACTGACCAATCGTAGTACGTTCTCGCTATAACCAATCACGTTTTGCTTTACAATCAGGGTGGTCTCTTCCTGAAATAACTTAATTCATAATATGCATTGGCTCAAATAAGAAATATAAGGGCCATAAAAATTGATACAGTAAAAGTGGATTTTACTGGAAAAATTGGATTTTAATCCAACCCACAGTATATTTTACATGCCTTTGAAAATGCCAGAGAAACAGAGCTTTAAATCACGGCTATGGAAACAATGCTATACTGGATACAAACGTGTTATGGAAGCGTCATTCAAGATGGAAAGAAAAGCGTCAATAAGTAACTGACTAATAAATTACTGGATTCAACCTCATAAAAATGTGAGTTTGTGTAATAGGATTGCCGTCACACAACAGCCAACATAACAGCGTTTTCCAGTTTTCAAGTTAAGCAGTTTGGATGAGATGGATATGAGCAGCCATGTGGATCTAACGATGTATATAGCATTATAAATAATATTTTCAAACATTAATTAAAAGCATTACAAAGTTATTGCCATTGTTTGGGAGGGAAAAAATATAGGTGGGTTCTTCTTTAAATGTGGCGCAGGTGTGTTGAAAATAAATGCATATAAATGTAAGACGAGATATTTATTGGTTAAACACTTGATCACTTAACAGCATCCAAAGTAGGTTTTTATTCACCTCCAGTACTACGCGCTACAATGATGCTAAAACCTGAACCCAGATGGTCATTTTGGCCCATAATTGATATTATATGTGTTATTATGCCCTATATTTGTTACCGCGATTGTGCTGTAAAAGGCTAAATAAGCCATGCCATGTCTTACGCCGTGTCTCTGCTCGCTGCATGTCACGCTGCACTGCAATAGCTGTAACTGCAACTGGACGCATCAAAGCAAAGGTCTTCATCGTGTCGTGCCTCATCCAGAGTAGACAGCACCGCAGTAGATTTCTATTTGCTTTGGACGCGTCACGAGGGTATTACTGATGATGTCCGGGATCTGTGAATGATCATAATTTGTGTATAATCCTGAGTTTATCCACATTCACTGATCCTGATGGAAATATAAAGAAGCCTTACACTCCAACAATCTTTTGGAAACAGGATTTTTTTTAGCCACACAAAAAGCACTTTGAATGAAGTGTCCATAAAATGCAGTTCCTTACAGGGGTTCAAAATTAATCTGCTCCCGGCCTGATTGTAAAGCAAAACGTGATTGGTTAAAGCGAGAATGTGCTACGATTGGTCAGCGAAGTGTGGCTGTTATCTGATTGGCTCGAGTAGATGGTGGGTGGAGTCACGCATTTGTGGATTGTCAGCGTCTTGACAATCATTTTATTTATTTGTGCATTTAAATGTTTGTGAAACTCTGAGATTTATTTGTGGATCTCATTCTATTTATTTGTTAATATGTTTAATCACTTTTTTTTTTTTAAGTGCACTTTGTAATAACATAAAAATTAGATTAACTTTTAAGTATTCTTAAATCATTATGTTTTGCAGTGCTTTAAAGAAGTACACTCATGTTGTGCAACTAACACTAAAGCACATGAAAAAGTACTGTAAGAGATTATAATTTTCCTACATAAGTGGGTCAAAAAATTACTCTAAAGTTAATTTAATTGCATATATTATAAATTTAAACTATATTACATCTTCATTTAATTACAATTAATATGCAGTTTGTGAAAAATGTGATTTCCATAAGCACTCTTTTTAAAAGTATGGTATGCTAAAGTGTATATCTTTCTCCACAAGGGACATGTAACAGAATTGGAGGTAAAATTAATATGCTAGCATCTCATTTGTCCTTGAGTAGGGGACTTAAAAGATGTAGAACGAGATTTATTTTTGCCAATCTGGAATTGACTGGATTGTGAAAAGTGGATGTTACGTTCAAAAATGGAGTCACGCCGGAAGAAAGTTTGCTAAAAACAAAGTCTAAACGGTATTTGGCTACTGCTTAACATTATCCAGCACACTGCATAGCATTGTCAATGGAAATGAACAGCATTTCAGCAGAAGCACAAGTTATTACATTTAAAAATACTCTCAAATCTCTTGAAAAATAAAGGTTCTTTGTTGGCATTGATGGTTCCATATAGAACCTTTAACATCCACGGAATCTTTCCATTCCATAAAAGGTTCGTTATAGTGGAAATTATTTTATTATTATTATTATTTTTTAAGAAGGGTTCACTGAAAGATTATTTTGGGAACCCAGAAATGGTTATTCGGTGGCATCACTATGAAAACCCTCTTTTGCAACCTTTATTTTAAAGATTGATTAAAGATTACAAAGACAATTTTACTTTCTTAGAAATAACACAGCCAAACTAATCATTCACAAACACCAGAAAAACATGCAACAAGTAGATACTGTAGTCAATTTTCAGTTTCAATAGAGCCAATTTCAAGTTGACCACAACCTCCTTTGTGCTCAAAGAATTGTACACTTTTAAGAGTGTACAGCTCTAAGAATGTCATTAATTTGGATTTCTGTTAGAAATTATATACACCACTTTTATTTCGCTCTCTTTCAGAATATTTTCAATCCGGTTCTCTTTCAGAAAGAAGAGCGATTTCATTAAAACCTGCCTGAGAAAATTGTGCCAGTTGACGAAGTCTTGCTGATATCAGCAAAGGATTTTTCCCACTTCTTACAACCCTGCGCTTCCTCCCTCAGTCTAATATGAAAATATGCTTTGAACTTTCGGTCATGCTGAAAAATATAGTGTTGAAAATGACAGTACGCCACTGCCAGTACAGGAACCCCTATCTCCCTCGCCACCAATTAGCCCTCTTCCTTCACGTATACTGATTCAAACTAACACAAAAAACACCAGGAGACATTAAAAGCTACTGCATTAGATCACTGTGGCATAATCACTTAAGCTCATTTTATAGCTGGTTTCGTCCTTTGTGTACTAACTGGTCATGCTGAAAAATATAGTGTTGAAAATGACAGTACGCCACTGCCAGTACAGGAACCCCTATCTCCCTCGCCACCAATTAGCCCTCTTCCTTCACGTATACTGATTCAAACTAACACAAAAAACACCAGGAGACTTTAAAAGCTACTGCATTAGATCACTGTGGCATAATCACTTAAGCTCATTTCATAGCTGGTTTCGTCCTTTGTGTACTAACTGGAAGTGGCTGTCATGTGCAAAAGAGCGATTTGTTTAGATTTACAGCGGGAGACAACAGCCCGCATGTCCGTGACACCCAATAATTAGCCCAGAAGTGGCCCTAGTGTCTGCGATAATCTGCCTGCACTGTCAGCAAAAACTCTGACGCTCACGATAACGTCGCTCACTGATAGTCATCGCACCTGAAACGTGTTAATTTAGCTAAAAAGTTCCTGTTTTAACCAGATCTGATAAGATGTGATGAAAACTATTTCCTTAATTAAAAAATGGTTCGTGATTTTACCATGATATAAACATGGATTTTGTTGTTATATTAATGGGTGAAGTATTAATCAGTCGACACACATGTATTTTCCCATAATACGATCTGCAGTATGTGCTCTAACAATTGAGCCATTACAAACTAATAAGATATGTGATTAAGAGCAGGCTCTCCAGGAAAAGTAAAAAAAAAAAAAAAACACCACAACACCTGGTCCATTTCACTGCAATATCTGCTGTTTAATTGGGCAGAAATTCCAATGTTACGCTTGGAAGCCAAGTTGGGCCACTCCAAATTTTACAGAAGTAACAAAGAGTAGCATAATGAAAGTGCTACTGAATAGATAGTTCCAGTCCTGGATGATGATTGGTCAATGCTGTGTAAAATATACAATATAGTAATAGTCATGGGGTGAAACATAACTGCAAGGAGTCACGGAAGTCTGGATAAATTAACCGCATTGATGTATTTTTGTAGGCCAACCCAGAAGTTGGTTCCCTTGACAAAAAACCCAATAGGATTTTTTCCATTGACCTTTGTATTATTGTAGAAAAAAAGCTCTGTGACCAACAAAATTTGATTCTTTATGATTTGTTTTGTTCATCATGATAATCTTCACAGATAAACACAACTTTTATGAATGTTAAACTCTAAATACAGTCACCAGAAATGCTAAATGAAAACCAAGAAACTAAATGTAGGTTATAAACGAACTACCCCATGGTCTCATGACTTCAACGTCACCATCAATAAGCTTCCAACAACTCTAACAATATATTTTTTATTTAAAAAACATTTTCCCTTAAAGTTTGACTTTCAATATTTTGCAAGAGCACGATTATAAACACAACGAGGCTGTGAAAATGACTAGTGAGTAGATTAGTTTACCTATTCGGTGTGATGCCGTTTAATGTCCCAGACAACCTCTGTAGTCCCATTTACCCACACTTTAGCAATCGCCTTTTTGAAGACAAGTAAAAGCTGTAAAACAATCACAAGGTGGTATTACTGTTGTATTTTATATATATTGTATATATATTGATCTTGTGCTCACCACTGACCTTATTTCTGGGGTTTATCCAAAAACCTTTAAAAAAAAAAAATGACTTCAGGATGATGGAACCAGAAGTCCTAAAATGCTAACTTGTTTCCGGGTTTTGGCCGACAAAAATACATCATCCCTGTAGCACTCTATAGTTAACATGGAAATCTGTTTATATGGAAGTCAATGGAGAACACCCCTCAGCACATTGAATAAACTGCTTTAGCATGGAAACAGTTAATAAATCAACCACCTGGATTAATCTACAACATGCTTGCTGACATATTAATTTTGTAGAAATGGATGAATCACAGGATACTATAGTCGTATCTTGTGCCCGCATTCTCCACCATCGGAACAATCCTTTTCTGCAGTCGTACATAAAGTTTTGTCTTGATGCTACATCCAGTAAGGCTGGCTATAGTGCACTGGCATTAAATTTCATGATAACATTATGTACAATGGAAACAGGAACATTAAAGTCTCTGGAGATGTGCTTGGGATAGACTTGAGTTCACCCACATTTGTTTACAGTCTCAAAAATTCATCAAAACTATGAAATAAAACAGATGTAAATCGCATTTTGTGGCCTTAATATTTTATGAAACAAAATAAGGCACTTGCATTCGTAAATGTAATTGTTCAAATAGAGTACACGTCTGGATGACCTTAATATATTGTTTAGACACTTGATTTAAACAGTTTGTGATTGCATGCCTGTCACTAAGCTAAGCTTAATGTGTCCACATACCTCTTGTGCAAGTGGCTCTGGAGTAAAGCGACATCTCTGTTCTCGTTGGGTTTTGTTGTTGTTGCTCTCCTTTTAGGGTTTTTTTTAAACCTAAGCTGTCAAGAAATGGTCTAAAATAACAAGAACTGACAAGTAATTATACGCAGAACTCTCCTCATTCGTCTCCAATTATCCCTCAACACCTCAAGCTCAGACAAATTATTCCAAATTGTGCTGCTTTATCTCAGATTTTCTTGTCTTATTTTGCTGAGGGAAAGCATTCATTAGTGTTAATCGGACATATGTTTGTGCACTGGTCAATAGTATGAATATAGTTTCAAAGTCTTGCCTGTCATATTAAAAAAAAAAAATATATATATATATATATATATTTTTTTTTTTTCCCTCAACATAACTCTAAGTTGAGCTCCAATGAACGAGTCAATAAAAAAGCATAGATCTACAAATTAAAATAAAATAATTAAAAAGTAAAGCATATCTGAAAAAGTGTAAGAAGTTCTGTCATTTTTTTCATAATAATCATTAAAAAAAATTCTCAACATAAGGTTTAATGAACCATGCATTGATAGTAAATATAATTCAAGTTGAGCTCTAATTAATTAGTCGATTTCTGCAAATATAATATAATAAAAAAAATTATAAAAATAAATGTTGTTGCATAGTAAAATATTTATGAAGAATATGTATTGTTTATATGAATGCATGTTTTTACAAAGCGGAAAAAACAGTTCCCTTTCAGTCGGTCACTCTCGACGTCACGTCGGATGACCGACGAATTGAGATCTCGCTTAGAGAGACCAATCTACTTCGAGTGTAAACTAAAC
>NW_015557089.1:444511-459135 GCF_001515605.1 Sinocyclocheilus anshuiensis | reverse complement strand
CCAATGTGCATTGGCTCGTTTAGTTTACACTCGAAGTAGATTGGTCTCTCTAAGCGAGATCCCAATTTGTCGGTCATCCGACGTGACGTCTCCGTTCCCTCCTTCAGGGAACGAGGGTTACCATACGTAACCGAGTCGTTTTGTAAAAATTTAATCAATTTCTCTTAAAACACACTTCTTTCCTTCTTTTTTATTTATTCATTCATTCATTTTTATTTAAATCCTTTTTGGAGTTCAATTAAATATCTGCTGTGTGACAAATACATTTTTAAATTTACAAATATTTAATATATTTCATAAGTGACTGTAGAAATAGCAGACTCTCGTCGCAACTGCCCATCCATGCAGATCTGTGACCATTTTTTCACTTTCTCTTACAAAGGTTATGATTTGTAGTTGTGACAGGAACATTGGTTCAAGATTAGTGTAAAATAACATCTAAAAGGAGCCAAATAAGACAATTTAATTTCCCTTGTGAGCATGTCTGTCTCTCCATTTCCTTTTCTCTTCCTTTCACCCTCTCTTTCTCTTCCTGCTGGATTATTGGATAAAAGAACACGACACAGCAAAACACAGGGTTCTTTTTATGAAGTCCCCAATCTAAATGTCACTGCGACCCACTGTAGAGCTGGGCTTTGTGGGTAGGCAAACACCACTGGGCGGCTGTTTTACGCCGACTGCCGAATCTTTTCAGGATCTCGTCTGAGTGAGCAGGAAATGACAGCAAACACGATGCCGGGGACCTCGGAGAGGTCAGCTCCGACTCATCCAACAGACTGTCTCTGACAGGACACACACATATATACACATTCACAGGCTCAAGCCAGGAAAGCAGCTGCTCATGTAGCCGTGTTACCGTGTGACTTAAGCTATCGCAAGCGCTCTGACTGAAGGGTATAAGACAAAACCCCGTTTACTTACTGCACAATGCCAAACAAACAACAAGGAACAGTGAGAACCGACTCATGGTCTGGTTCACAATTCATCCCAACGATGTTCAGGTCATATTCTTTCTCACTATTAGTGGTGGGGATTTGATTCATCTCAGTGATTTAATTATTTTGAATGAGTTCACCAAAAAAAAAATCTTCAGATTATTTCTCTGGTTCGTTCAGTGGCAAGTGAATTTTTTTATATTTTTTTTTATTATTTTTTTTTTTTTAATGTATCCACCCCTCTCCTTATGTCGGCCTACATTGTACTAATGTAATTATGACTTTATATCTTATAATTGCAACTTTTTTTTTCATTTGTGATCTATCTCATTTTCGTGAAAAATGTAAATTGCAACTTTCGTGTGATTGTGACTTGATATCTCATAATTGCAACTTTTTTTATATATGATGTCATAATTTCAAAACAGTGATAATCACTCTTAATATGATTCTCTTCACTCTTCAAGCTTTATATCTCATTATTGCAACTTGTACCATATTTGTGACTTTCTATCTCATAATTAAAAAACAATTCCTTGTATTAATAACTTTGTTTCTCACAATTGTGAGTATTTCTTGTAAGTGTGACTTTATTTCTGACAATGCGGCTTTATATCCCATTATTGCAACTTCTTTCATATTTGTGACCTTCAATCTCATAA
Organism: Sinocyclocheilus anshuiensis; assembly: GCF_001515605.1. NCBI lineage: Eukaryota > Metazoa > Chordata > Actinopteri > Cypriniformes > Cyprinidae > Sinocyclocheilus > Sinocyclocheilus anshuiensis. The sequence goes on along the minus strand of NW_015557089.1, from coordinate 457,538 downwards.
TTTCAACGTTTTTCTTGTAATTAAACCTTTTTATCTCAGAATTTTGACTATTTCTTGTAATTGCATCTTTGTGCATATTAAATATCTTTATATGTTTCTTACATATTTTGCAATTGTGACGTGAAAGTGAAGTGAGGCGACCCATACTCGGAATTTGTGCTCTGCATTTAACCCATCCAAGTCGTGAACACACACACACACACACCCGGAGCAGTGGGCAGGCATATTGCTGCGGTGCCCAGGGAGCAGTTGGGGGTTCGGTGCCTTGCTCAAGGGTCTCACCTCAGTCGTGGTATTGAGGGTGGAAGAGAGTGCTGTACATTCACTCCCCCCACCGACAATCCCTGCCAGACTTGAGACTCGAACCCACAACCTTTGGGTTACAAGTCCAACTTTCTAACAATTAGGCCATGACCGCCCAAGATTGTGACTCTTTTCTTGCATTTGCGAATGGTAATTTCAGCTTTATTACTCATTATTGCTTTAGATATCACAGTATGACTCGCTCTCACAACTGTAATTATTTCACATGACGTCTCTCATCATTGCGACTTTGTCCTTAAAATTGCGATCATACAATATGACTTTCAAAATGTATTTACTCCTCTCCCTATGTCACTCTTTTCCATTAAAAAAAAAACAACTTTTCATATTCGTGACCTACTATCTCATAATTTTAACTTTTTTTCTTGTAATTACAATTTTGTCTCACAACTGACTATTTCTTGTAATTCTGACTTTATTGCTCACAATATAGTTTTAAATCCCATTATTTTAACTTATTTTTAGTATTTGTGACCACCTATATTTCAATTTATTTTCTTGTAATTACACCTTTGTATCTCACACTTCTGACTATTTCTTGTAATTGCATGTTTATTTCACAGAATGTGGGTTTACATATTTGCAACTTTTTTACTATATTTGCAACTGATCATTTCAGATTTTTTTTCTCGTTGTCACTTTATTTCTCACAGTATGACTCTTTCTTGCAACTGTAACTATTTTTTTGTAATGCAACAATTGTGAATATCACAATTGTGACTTTAGGTCTTAAAATTGCGATCCTGCATTGTGCAATATAACTTTATATTTCACAATAACTTCAAACTCATCGGTTAATTTTACACATTCATCTGCTTCAGCAGAGCAAAACATTTGCACATTCATTCAAGTGAAAGATTCCAAAACACTTTTTCATGATTCGAAAGATTAATTCAAAAACTGCACACAGCTAACTGCAACATGGACCACAAAATTGAAAGCACACAATTCTCTAGAATGTCACCTTAAGATTTGGCTGCATTTTCATTAGAGGTAAAGCCAAACTAAGGGGGTTTTCATCCATATCCACATTTGGCAATGTAGCGCAGCTCATCAGGAAAGGGGTCGCCCACCAAAACAAGCGCGGGCTACTTTGAGAAAAATACGCCCCTGCGACAGAGAGAGCTACATAGGCTTTGATTTATCTTGAGAGCCTACTTAAGCATGCGGGCACCAGAACACAAGCACAGTGAAGCTGCATTCAGCTGGAGGCCGAGGAAGCATTGAAAATATCAATTGTACAATGCGCTGCCACTTAAGTTTTATTGCCATCCATATTTTTGCCGGTTAGGGAACATTAGAGAAGTGAAACAGAACCCCTGTTGTTCTTTAAGCTCTTCAAGCAAGGCTTGAACCGAGGACAGACTGGCCGCTCCTGGTAGGGCGCCAGGTCTTGCGCCTTTAAGCCATAAAAGAGTGCATGACTTATGAACATCTGGTGTTAAAGAAAGATGGAGAAAGAGAAAAGGAGATCGATATTTAGGTTGATGCAGTTGGCAGCCTTCAAACGTGGCAGCTGGAGACAGGGCCTTGGACACTTGGGGGGTGGTGTCAAATTTACAATGCTGAAAGCTGCGAAAATCCCCATAAACCATTGCAGCCTATTGTATTACACCCTCCCACTGCATTCCTCTTTAAAAATAAAGGTGATGGAGGATGAAGCTTAGAGCACAATAGCTAAAGAGAGAAATAGTCTGAGCTTTAAATATGTCCCTGCTATATCACTCTGCAGGGACAAAACTGTTGAGCTGAGGACCTCCGCGAACAGTGACACGTAAAGTCCTTCAGGAGCATATCTGAGAGGACGTGTCACAGAGAATTAATAAAACTGTCTTGAGCCGTTCAATTTTAATTAAGAGCTGGAGGGGCCTGGGAAGTGTGTTTTAAAGTGAAATGATTCCACCCCTTCTTAGCCCAGCCCAGACCTTAGCATAACCCCAAGGACGGCCTTCACTGAAAATGCATTCTGACATGCACATAAAACCGCCAGTCAAAGTGCGGTTTGATGCTCCAAATACACTCCGTTGTGAGTGCTTGGAGGAGTCTGGGAAGTGAATTTTAAAGGATTGTTCAGGCAAAACTGAAAATTCTGAGATCATTAATCCCCATGTTGTTCATCACCTCTATTATAGCAGTCTCTTTTCTTCAGAAAGAGTGAACGGTTAAAAAGTATATATAAAAAGATAATTGTGAGTATTTCTCATGATTTTGACTTTTTTTTTGTAATTTTGACTTTTTATTTACATTTACATTTACATTTAGTCATTTAGCAGACGCTTTTATCCAAAGCGACTTACAAATGAGGACAATAAAAGCAGTCAAAACTAACAAAAGAGTTTGAGAGTGCTGCAGGTGTAGCATTGTCCTCTGGTTTGATCCACGTCTCTGTCAGGGCCATGAGGTTTAGTCTTGAATGACTTGTAATAGAAGTAATAAAATCTGCTTTGTTTACAGCAGACTTGCAATTCCAGAGACCAATAGAAAAAGGAAGTAGTGTATTAGTAGACATAGGCAAAGTGCTTAGGTTCTTAGGATTGCGCTGCCTACAGTGTGTGATGCATGGTTTGCGAGTGGTAGTGATAGTAGGGATCTGGAAACACATAGTAAGAATTGGTTATAAAAACTGAAAACAGAAGGGAAACAAGTAGTAGGAAAGTGAATGATTTAAAAGCGATACTTATGTGCCTTGTCTGTGTCCCTGCTCGGTGGAGTCGAACGGTAGAGTCAATGGTCTTTACACTCTTCGGTCTTCACATGAGGAGAGCTTCACACGAAGGCTGCCGCGGTATGCTAAGCTTTTTATATTCGTCTAACAAAACTCAAATTGAATTCAGCTGGACACACTTTTCTGTTTATCACAACAAATGGCCAAGCAAAGCGCACGACACTGACAAGGTACGCGATACAGTACGAGACCAAACGCGATTTCAGCAGGTCTCCACACAGTAAACAAAACAAGCGTTTCCTAGCAACGACAACTGTGCTAAACACTGAGACAAGAAATAAATACACTTACAAGCTGCTTTTAACTTCTGCTGATTGACTGCTTCTCACAAAGAGTATTTCTTTACACTGTTTTGCTGGCGCTTGAACACACTTTCCTGTTTATCACAACAAATGGCCAAGCAAAGCGCACAGCACTGACAAGGTACGCGATACAGTACGAGACCAAACGCGATTTCACCAGGTCTCCACACAGTAAACAAAACAAGCGTTTCCTAGCAACGACAACTGCACTAAACACTGAGACAATAAATAATTACATTTACAAGCTGCTTTTAACTTCTGCTAGTTAAAACTTCTGCTAGTTTTTTATCTAACAATATATAATTATCAGAAGAATAACTTTCTCACAATTGAGACTAATGTTCATAATTGTGTCTTAAATTCGCAATTAGGAGAATTCACAATTGTGGGATATAACAATGCCATGAGAAATAGTTGTAATTATGCGCAATAGTCGCAGTTGGGAGAAATTAAGTTGCATTTCTGATCAAATTAAGCAGCAATTGTGTGAAATGAAAATGCAATTCTGAGGAAAAACACACAATTGAGATATAAAGTTGCAATTATAAGCAATAGTCACAGCTGTGAGAAGTCATACTAGTGAAAAACAGTCGCAGTTACGAGCAAAAATCTCAGTTGAGAGAAATGCAGTCACATTTGTGAGAAATTAAATGCCATTTACAAGAAACGAAGTCGCAACTGTAAGACATAAATAAACCTGTAATTGAGATATAAAGTTGCAATTATGAGTAATAGTCACAGTTGAGGGAAATGAAGTCGCATTTCTGATAAAAAGTGGCAATTACGTGAAATGAAGTCACAATTGTGAGAAATAAACTCAATTGAGATACAAATGTGATATTATAAGAAAAAGTCGCAGTTGTGAGATATTCGCAATCACGAAAGTCATATTTGTGAGAAATAGTTGTAGTTAAGGGCAACAGTCAGAGTTGAGAGAAATTCAGTCACATTTGTGAGAAATTAAGTGGCATTTGCGAGAAATGAAAGATATAAACTTCCAATTGAGATTTAAAGTCGCAATTAGGGCCTTTCACACCGCAGGAACCTTTTCATAGTACCATAACTAATTGTGGAACTACCCACTTTTTGGCGTTTTAGTACCGGACTGCCTTTTTCGAGAACCAAATTAGCTCCTACTCCGGAGCAGGGTCTAACCAGCACAACTGGTACTACCCGTGACGTAAGTAGACATTGATTGGCCAAACGCGTACGAAAACGCCCTCACCCGCCATGATTTAAAACGCCGTGTAAACATACTGTAAACATTGTGTCAACTTATTTCGCAAGTATGGAGAACAGCGATAGATGGACGGACGCTGAATTGCAGGCACTTGTATCAAATGTAGCACTGCCAGTTGTCGTTGGAGATTCTTAGACCTCCTTAACGTTCTTTCAAACGCTTTACGTATACGTCGACATTCCATGTCCATTATTGTGAAACCCGCGAGACACAACAAAAACACAGCTCCAATCACAGCGTCCTCCATCCTCCTGTTGTTAACGTTGTTTTTCTTTGTTTCCGTTGTTGAACGCCGCGCACAAATGACGTCGCTGTCGACCGGTTCCTAGTACACACTCTCGGTGCGAATGCAACCCTTTAAATGGTACTGGGAAATAGTTCGCGTAAAATCGTCCCAGTACTTTAGTACTGTACATTTAGTTCTGGAACTAAAGTGGTGCGAAAGGCCCTATTGTGACATTTTAAGTCACAATTGCGACTTTAAATCTCAATTGGAAGTTTACTTTATTGTTCATAATTGCGTCTTAAAGTCACAAATTCGAGAAGTCACAATTGTGGTATATAATGTTGCAATTGTGAGAATAGTTGCAGTTGTGAGAGTCACAATTACGAAATCTAAGACATAATTGTGACTTTATATATCAATTATAACTCTCACAACTGCAATTAATTTTCACAATTACGAGAAATTGTCGCTACTGAATTCATTTCTCACAACTGCAACTATTGTTCATAATTGCGACTATAACTCGCGACTTTATATCTCACAAATGTGACTATTTCTAACAAATGCTACATAATTTATTTTTCATGATGGTGACTTTATATGTTAATTCAAATCTGAGATTGTAACCATCTCTTATTTGAATTCTGATGTGAAAACTTGCTTCTATAGTGTTGTGAACTGTATTAAACAAATTCACTGAAAAGAACAAGTTTATAAGAACATTGTGTTTTTGAATCGGCTGATCCGCTTACAAAGTTTTTGTATGACTTCATAAGTCAAGTTTAAACAAAAGAAAGTGAGTAAACAAAGGTGAACTATTGCTTCAGAATGTAATGATTCCACCACTTCTTAGCCCAGACCTCAGCCTAACCCCATGGACAGCCTTTACCAAAAATGCATTCTGACATGCAAATAAAACCGCCAGTCAAAGGTTAGTTTGACGCTCCTAACAGAATCCATTGTGCGTGTTTAAAAGTAGCCTGGTCTCTTTCATGACATCATTTTCCACACTCAAACTCACTTAGACAGGCTAAGCTGCGTGCCTTTAGCTTGCCATATTGAGACGACGCTATTTTAGAATGGCTGATGTATTTCCTCTATTATTTTAAGCAATGGAACAACCATCACAGATTATATAAACACCCTCCCACTGCTTTTCAAATGACACAATATCTTCCTCCAAACAAATCCAAGGATTTCACCAGCCCCCCAACAGATAAATGACTGACAGCCCAAATAGCCAATCAAATTGCTGCACTGCTTTGTTGCTTTGTTAAGCTTTAAAGCTTAATGAACTGCCAGACATACAATTTTTTTTTTTTTTTTATTATTCATTTAATCATGGTAAAAGGCATTGTTATGGCACATGTAATTTGAATACTAGAAATTCAGAGTGGCTAGTTAATCAAGTTTTCTTTGTGAAATCAGTTAGTAATGTTGAGAAATGCAATATTGTCAATAAAAAAAGACTGAGCAAATAAAATGTTTGAGCAGTTTTCATTAATGCCACATTTAGATCCAATTTAGAGGATTGCATGGAGTTTTATATGGCAATATGTGTTCAAAGTCAGAGAAACTGAGCAGGATCTTTGGTTTATTTCCTCTGTAAATCTCTATCTTCACTCAGACTCAACATCTGCACACTAAATTCAAAGAGACTTCATCCAAGATACCTGTGCATCTATTGACTTCATCTTATGTGAGGATTATTTGAAAAACAGAAGCATGCTGAATGGAGTTCAGTATGAATCTGCCGTTTCAACAACTCTTTGCTCTGATAAGTAATAAACAATGTGACACGCAGCCAGAGTTGACTTTATTTTAAAGAAACACAAACACACAAACCATTATTTACCACTATTTGCATCTGCAAAGCTTCCATTACACGTTTTTCAAGTGTTAATGTCAATGATTATGACGTTGGCTGTCCGACTTCTTGACTTCTTGAATAGATTTCCCTTTGTAAGTTCAGTATTTTCTCTTCTACTGTTATATTTAGTGTTTCAACATAATTGTGTTAGGATTTTTGCACGATGATAAATTATAGTAAACTGCATTTTAAGTAATTTCATAAGGTACATCAGTGAACGAGCTGACTTGCGATGTCATTTTTGTTTGACGAACATAAATAGAATTGGTTTATGAATTGGTTTATCAAGTTCACAAAACTGGTTTAAACGATTCAGTCATGAAATCAGGGAACAGCGCATTATTTAGAATAGAATGAGTAAATAATGAGGGAATTTCATATTTGGCAAAGCTGTACATTTAAAGGAATAGTTTACACCAAAAAAAAAAAAAATTGCCAAAAATTTACTCCGGTCAAACAAGCTGCTGGAGAGTTTGTTTCTTCATGAGAACAGATTTGAAGAAATGTAGCATCATATCACTTGCTCACCAATGGATGCTCTGCAGTGAATGGGTGCCGTCAGAATGAGATTCCAAACAGCTGATAAAAACATCACGATAATCCACAAGTAATCCACACCACTCCAGTCCATCAGTTAATGTCTCATGAATCGAAAACAAATCCATCAAGACATTTGTAACCTAAAACCACTGATTCCGGCTAAAACACGAGTCCTCTATCCATAATATTGCTTTTTCCAGTAAAAAAGTTGTCTCGTATGAATCAGGAGTGAAATATGCACAGATCAAGCAACGTTTACAAGCCAAAACATCTCTAAACAAATATATGGGGGGATTTTGATGTTTGAGGACAACAGGAGATGGACCTTTTCACCGGAGGAAGCGTTATTATGGATTATGGACTCGTATTTTGGCCAGAAGTGACCGTTTAAATGTCTTAATGATGTATTTGTTTCTTATACAAACACAAAGCTTTTCATTTCACAAGACATTAACTGCTGGACTGGAGTGGTGTGGATTGCTTGTGGATTATTGTGGTGTTTTTATCAGTTGTTTGGACTCTCATTCTGACGGCACCCATTCACTGCAGAGCATCCATTGCTGAGAAAGTGATGCAATGCTACATTTCTCCAAATCTGATGAAGAAACAAACTCATCTACATCTTGAATGGCCTGAGGGTGAGTAAATGTTCAGCAAATTTTAATTTTTGGATGAACTACTCCTTTAAGAACCTGCCATTCTAAAATGATGGATTCATTCCTCAAGTCTGGAGGCCATCTAATTACAGAACCCGTAGATGGCGAGGGTGAGAGGACAGGGAGAGGTAAAGAGATAGAAAGAGGGATGTTTTTCCTCCTTGCGACAGTAATGTCATCTCCCAGCGGACTTCGAGGCAGTTGCGGGCTGCCGTCTCCTGCCTGCAGCCTCCCAGCTGAGCCGACCCAGACGTAGGTCGATAATAACGGCACTAGCTACTCTCTTCCGCAACGTCAAGCTACGCCTCTGAGAGACGCTGGAGGAAAGACGCAAAAGAATGAAGGGAAGTGGTTAAGATGTGAGAAGACTGTGGCAAAACAGCCTTAGGAGAGAGAACGCATCTGTGAGGAGTAGTGACAACCCCAAACCCCATCTGTGAGTGTTACAAATGCACTACGTCTACTGAAAAACGACTCTGTGTTTATGTTTAAAGGCTCTGGAGTACTCCGCTCGAACCTGTCCTGCATGTCTCCGATTATAAAAATGAAAACTGTTCCCTCCAGACACCTGCTCCAAACCGCTGGCAAGAGCTTGAAACAGACACCTAGCCAGAACTGGCTAAAAGACAGAATGAAAGGGGACAATGAGGGTAACTTTGGATCCATTATGAGAAATGCTCGGCCCCTGCTGGAAAAGATTTGGCTTGACGTTTATACATAGCAATTGCTGCATATTTCTTCTCTTTCGTTCTTTCTTTGCAGTGCCGTCATGTGATATTGATGGCTCTGCTTCTATGCATGACTTAAATCAGACGCATATCAGGCTCAATCTGGGGAAAACACACGGTGATGGATTTGATTCAACTGTAATAGAAACTTAATACATTCATGAACTACAAACAAGACGCCACCTGATCTCTGGCAGCTGCAAAAGAAGAAAAAAAACACATCCAATGCAACATAACAACACTGAAAGCTGCTATTAAATATGAAACCAACAGGGAGACTTTTTTTTTCAGGTTTATGCCCTTTGATCCTATGGCCATCACATTCCATACATTTTTTTTTTCAATATATTTACAGATTTAGCATGTGCAGGATGATGATGATGATGATGATGATGATGCATCACCCAATATATTACTATTGGAAATAAATGGAAACATCTGCTAATTGTGTAATGGCCCAAATTCATAAACCATGAACTGGGGTAAGATGACCCCTTACTCAGTGTAAACAACCCAGCTGACATCTGATTTTTGTTTGCAGAATATTAAATTTTTTCTGATAATATTACTGATTTATTAAAAAAAAAATAAATACTCAACATCAAATATATTATGCACATTTATGTATTGATAATTCATTTAAACAATTGAATGAGATGAATATGGTGAGGTAATTATAATATTACAAGGAAGTGAGTCAATTACAAAATGTATTATTTTTTTTAAATATTAAAATATTTACATAAATAAATACATGCATACATAAATGCAGGTTCTAATATTCATTATTTCAAAAAATGTTAAACAAACAAATAAATAAATAACTGCTGGGGGTGTGGTAATTATACTATTTATGAAACAAACAAACAAACAAATAAATAAATAAATGCTAGAGGTGTGGTAATTATACTATTTATGAAACAAACAAATAAATAACTGTTGGGGGTGTGGTAATTATACTATTTATTAAACAAACAAACAAACAAACAAATAAATAAATGCTAGCGGTGTGGTAATTATACTATTTATGAAACAAACAAACAAACAAACAAACAAATAAATAAATGCTAGAGGTGTGGTAATTATACTATTTATGAAACAAACAAACAAACAAACAAACAAATAAATAAATGCTAGAGGTGTGGTAATTATACTATTTATGAAACAAACAAACAAACAAACAAACAAATAAATAAATGCTAGTCAGTTGTGGTGTCATTTTCACCACAATCACAATAAAAAAATTTTTTTGTCACTAATAGTTTTTCAAAAGTTAGTGTACTTTACCTGGTTACCAAGGAGACAATAGTATTGGTGAAGAGCTTGAGAGACATGAACTGTGAAGAAAACACAGAAAAATCTAATCAAGGTTCATATCACTTGTGAACAGAATATTTTTTATTGTGCATCAGGCTGTAATTGTGGAAATTACACAAAAAGTGTGAAAATATTATATATTATAAACATATTTTATCATTATATAATATCAGTATGTTATTAAACATAGTTAGTAGACAAATGTAATAAGTCTACAGGGCCAAAAGTGCCTATAGAAACATCCATAACAGCTGGGAAGGCAGTGTCTACATGACCGATGTAGGAATGTTTTTCAAGGTGTAAGTGGGGCACAAAACGTAATGATAATTGTAGTTTCTGCAACATCTGGACTAAAAAGAGCCCTGTTGCTCTCAGTAAAGTCAGACTGTTATCTGCCGTCTTTGCTTTTATAATTTGGAAGAATGTATTTGAATATTAAAAAACTTCCCTTGCTACGAATTATCAAAGCTCAGCAGGAGGCAGATCTAATCAACCACTGTCTTCCTCCGTCAGTCTGACTGTCTCCAAAGCTGTTCCCTCATGGAGGAATGAAAACAGGGCAGGAAGTTTGTCGCAGTGAAAAAGCATAAAGTTTTTAGAACAATGAGGGACAGAGGCACATGTGGTTTCCACTGACCTCCAAGACAACTTGGAGAACAAAGAGGAGCCATCATGAAATGGATACTGGAAGGAGACATATGGAATATTCTTTGCTTTAATCAGGCTTTCAGAGAGGATCCGTCAGAGGTAAACAATTATTTTTTGAAGTACACCATCGGTTGCGTCAGATGAGGGCTATACGGACACATTCCTACATTTTCTCGGAAGAGGAATTAAGCTTTGCTCTTCGAAGCTATTTGCATACAGGCAATTCTCAAATCCATTTGTGAATAAATACGAAGCCAGACATTTGCCAGCTGCTTCTTTCATCAATTCCCTAATAAACCCACGGAAAGCAGGAAAGGGGGCAGAAAAAAGGATCTTATTAAGGCTTTGTATTAGTCAGATATTAAAACCCAATCTTTAATGTGAGCCAAGGGGCATTTCACACTCGATGTGTAAATTTCCCATGAATCACTGAGGGCATCACTTCACACGCCGGCTGAGGGAAACCCCCCTTGAGGGAAACAAGTCAACTCTTTCATTTCGCAACTCCTTTTCTCTCTCCCCCCGCCGCTGCTGTCTCCTTTTTTCTTCTACTTTCATCAGTCTAGTGTCACTTGAAAGGCAGCAGCGAGAAACAGAAGAGGAGAACTCTGGGTTTCCTTTAGAAGATGCGCTGTATGAATGCAGCTGGGCACACGAGTTAACCGTGTGAATTGGCCAGTAATCTGTTAAGGATCCCGGCAGGTGCAGGTGCCACCTTTTTTAATGCGGCAAACTGGGAAAAGGAGGCTGGAACCGGTGCCACCCAATCCCATAATGCACGCTGCTTCCTGAACCCACAGCAGACACGGTCCACCCTTTGTACTCGTCTTTTTCACCCAAATAAATAACTGCTGGGGGTGTGGTAATTATACTATTTATGAAACAAACAAACAAACAATAACTGCTATAACTGCTGGGGGTGTGGTAATTATACTATTTATGAAACAAACAAACAAACAAATAAATCTAGAGGTGTTATACTATTTTGAAACAAATAAATAAATAACTGCAGGGGGTGTGGTAATTATACTATTTATGAAACAAACAAACAAATAAATAAATGCTAGAGGTGTGGTAATTATACTATTTATAAAACAAACAAACAAATAAATAAAATGCTAGAGGTGTGGTAATTATACTATTTTGAAACAACAAACCAAATAATAAATAAATAAACAAACAAATAAATAAATAAATATCTGCTGGAGGTGTGGTATTTATACTATTTTGAAACAAATAAATAAATAACTTGTAACGGGGCTGGCAAGACGTGAGAAGTGCGGATCCATATGCAAGCTTTATTAAATCAGAGAGGAGGTCAGAAACACAGGCAGGATCGAACAGTGGCAAACAGGTATATGGCGGGCAAGACACAAGAATAGTCCTAGGGCTAGCATAGGTCAACGATTGGCGAACAGGATCACAAGGGCGAGACTAAAATGCAAAGGTCTTGTAACGGGGCTGACAAGACGTGAGACGTGCGGATCCATATGCAAGCTTTATTAAAGCAGAGAGGAGGTCAGAAACACAGGCAGGGTCGAACGGTGGCAAACAGGTATATGGCGGGCAAGACACAAGAATAGTCCTAGGGCTAGCGTAGGTCAACGATAGGCGAACAGGATCACAAGGGCGAGACTAAAGGGATAAATCCAGGAAAACAGGCACAGATCAAAAACCGAGAAAACAGACAAGGCAAGACTAGGCTGGGCTAGGAAGCTAAAGAGAGCTCTGTAGAGTAGCTATCACTGGGGACGATAAGCGCATACAATACTCGGCAGAGGGAAGGGATCAGAGTGAGTGTTAAATAGTGAGTGAGTGATATGAAACAGCTGTGTGCAACCAGTGCAATCAGTGCAGTGTGTAATCAGTGCAGATAACGAGGGCTCTGTAAAGTAGCTATCACTGCTGGCGATAAGCGCATACAATACTCGGCAGCCAGAACGGAGTGAGATTGGGTGTTAAATAGTGAATGAGTGATATGAAACAGCTGTGTGCAATCAGTGCTGTGTGCAATCAGGGCTGTGTGCAATCAGTGCAATGAATGATGGGATATGTAGTCCGGGGTGATGTGCAACAGCGTGTAGTGCGAGAGTCAATGAAAACGGAAAGGGTGACCTCTGATGGCTAGCAGACGGAAGTTCATGGACCGGATACGTAACATAACTGCTGGGGGTATGGTAATTATACTATTTATGAAACAAACAAATAAATAAATGCTAGAGGTGTGGTAATTATACTATTTTGAAACAACAAACAAAATAATAAATAAACAAACAAATAAATAAATAAATATCTGCTGGAGGTGTGGTATTTATACTATTTTGAAACAAATAAATACATAAATAAATAAATGCTGGAGGTGTGGTATTTATACTATTTTGAAACAAATAAATAAATAAATAAATAAATGCTGGAGGTGTGGTATTTATACTATTTTGAAACAAATAAATA
>NW_015557089.1:437602-442602 GCF_001515605.1 Sinocyclocheilus anshuiensis | reverse complement strand
GAGTGTAACGGGGCTGACAAGACGTGAGACGTGCGGATCCATATGCAAGCTTTATTCAGCAGAGAGGTCAGAAACACAGGCAGGGTCGAACGGTGGCAAACAGGTATATGGCGGGCAAGACACAAGAATAATCCTAGGGCTAGCGAAGGTCGACGAACGGCGAACAGAATCAAAAGGGCGAGACTAAGGGGATAACTCCAGGAAACCAGGCAAGGATCAGAAACCGAGAAAACAGACAAGGCAAGACTAGGCTAAGGCAGGGTAAACTAACGAGGGCTCTGTAGTGTAGCTATCAAATGATAAGCGCTAAACAATACTCGGCTGCGGGAAGGGATCAGAGTGAGTGTTAAATAGTGAGTGAGTGATATGAAACAGCTGTGTGCAATCAGTGCTGTGTGCAATCAGTGAAACAGCTGTGTGCAATCAGTGCTGTGTGCAATCAGTGAAACAGCTGTGTGCAATCAGTGCTGTGTGCAATCAGTGAAACAGCTGTGTGCAATCAGTGCTGTGTGCAATCAGTGCAATGAATGATGGGATATGTAGTCCGGGGTGATATGCAACAGTGTGTAGTGCGAGAGTCAATGAAAACGGAAAGGGTGACCTCTGATGGCTAGCAGACGGAAGTTCATGGACCGGATACGTAACATAACTGCTGGGGGTATGGTAATTATACTATTTATGAAACAAACAAATAAATAAATGCTAGAGGTGTGGTAATTATACTATTTTGAAACAACAAACAAAATAATAAATAAACAAACAAATAAATAAATAAATATCTGCTGGAGGTGTGGTATTTATACTATTTTGAAACAAATAAATAAATAACTGCAGGGGGTGTGGTAATTATACTATTTATGAAACAAACAAACAAATAAATAAATGCTAGAGGTGTGGTAATTATACTATTTTGAAACAACAAACAAAATAATAAATAAATAAGAAACAAATAAATAAATAAATATCTGCTGGAGGTGTGGTATTTATACTATTTTGAAACAAATAAATAAATAACTGCAGGGGGTGTGGTAATTATACTATTTATGAAACAAACAAACAAATAAATAAATGCTATGTGGTAATTATACTATTTATGAAACAAACAAATAAATAACTGCTGGGGGTGTGGTAATTATACTATTTATGAAACAAACAAATAAATAACTGCTGGGGGTGTGGTAATTATACTATTTATGAAACAAACAAATAAATAACTGCTGGGGGTGTGGTAATTATACTATTTATGAAACAAACAAACAAACAAACAAATAAATAAATGCTAGAGGTGTGGTAATTATACTATTTTGAAACAACAAACCAAATAATAAATAAATAAACAAACAAATAAATAAATAAATATCTGCTGGAGGTGTGGTATTTATACTATTTTGAAACAAATAAATACATAAATAAATAAATGCTGGAGGTGTGGTATTTATACTATTTTGAAACAAATAAATAAATAAATAAATAACTGCTGGGGGTGTGGTAATTATACTATTTTTGGAAAAAAAAAACGAACAAAAAAATAAATGCGGAAGGCGTGTTAATTATATATATTTTTTTCAAGTATTAAAATATTTGAAATAAATGTTGGCTGTACTGTATAGTAATTGTATTATTTTTCAAATATTAAAAAACAACAAATAGACGAATAAATAAATGAGGGTGTTGAGCTAATTGTAATATTTATTATTATTATTAGTAGTAGTAGTAGTAGTTCATCTCCTGCAAACCCTCCTTGATAGTGTGTTCAAATTATGAGAGTTCAGCTAACACTTGAGCTACTCAGAATGAAGCTTCAGTAACAATTTCCATCATCACTGTGCGTTTTATTATTGTAGTCCATATTAAAATGTTAAACTAGCCTTAGGCTTTGTAGCCATCACTAGCATTCTTAGCTGTATTGTCGTTTGGCATATGCTTTATCTTTGCCGCAGCTTATTTGGACTGGAAAATTGAGTTCAGTTAAACGATAGTGTTTAATGAGCCTCAGAACTGATTGGATTTTATGCTATATAACCACAGGTTTTTATCGTTTGGTTGGAAGAAAGTGATACTCATGGTAAACCCAATGAAATTTGCCTTCTATAACTTTATAGTTGAATATTTTATGTCGCATATGTTGCAGGTACCGAAATGCCAAACGGTCCACTGGCATTAAACAACCGTTTTAATTGGCCGCCTCAAAGTTTTCCTCCGCCAGATTCACTGTGGGAACAGTCAGCTGTGCAGTTTAGTGGAAATATTCAAAATATGAGAGTTTAAAAGAAAGTTTGACTCCAAAAGTAGATGCTAAAAAAAGTTTTGGAGAATTTATGAATACCAAAAAGGCTGCTTTTGTAAAACGCTGATGTCTTGGTTTAGAACCAATTTCATCCCTGTCCCTGTGAATAATATTCATTGGCTTTCAATCCATATGATTCATAATTATTCGCATGTAGTGTTTCTTGTTTCTCTGCAATGAATGAAGTGCGGATTAAAATGACTCATTCAAAATTTCCTCCAGTTTATTGCCTGTTAAATGTCGCTATCAAACTCCAAGGATTCATAGCGGGATGAGAGCAGGAACACGATCCCTGACATGCTAACAAAACCCTATTTTAGACATTTTTTATTTATTTCATTTTTTTAATTATCTAAACCTGTCAAGCTTCTTGCGAGAATTAGCCGTGATTAAAATCCCCTGCAATTTCATACTTTGTTCTACCACGATTGTCACATTAAAACACTGTTTGGCAATTACTGCCTCTTTCACCAGCGAATTACACTTGTATTTCATTAAAATAAGAGCTGCAGGAATAATTGTGTCTCTTTTTTTCTTCATTTCCTCTGCTCGCTGCTTCTTGTGCTTCTTTCCATATCTGAGAGACGCTGGAGCAGAGGAACAAACGTGCTGATGATAAATGAAATTTGTTTGAAATTACAAAGAAAGAGGCGCATCAAGTGTCATCAAGGGGATTCCACATCAGCCACAGGTTTTCACTGTAAGAAAGATCAAGTCTGTGTTTTGGGGGAAGTGCTCTATTCACTACTGTAGTGCATGTTGATTATGTTTGCATCGGTACTAAATGTTAGGGTTAGGGTATATTGCAGTTTAACAGAAAATAAATAAATAAATAAATAAATAAAGGTGATGTAATTGTAATACATTATTTTTAAAACATTCAAATATTTTAAATATAGAAATGAATATATAAAAATATAAAATAAATGCAGGCAAGGTATATATAATTAACCATGCAAAAATTCTGACAAAAATACATTTGCAAAATACATTTATTGCAATAATTTTTATTGCATTATTTTTGTCATAATAAATCAATGAATGTGTTAAATTGACCGATCACTATTATTATTATTATATTTTTAATTGTATACTATCTTTTGTTTTTAACTCAAGGTGTTAAATATGAGGCGCCAAACAGGAAATAATTATGTAAAATCTGAATATATATATGTAAATCTGAATATATAGAAGTAAATCCGAATATATAGAAGTACAATTTAATATTTAAATGTAAATCTGAATTTATAAATGTACATCTGAATATATAGAAGTACATCTGAATATATAACCTTAAAATGTGAATATACTATTATAACCATGAATATATAGATACAAATCTCAATATATAGAAGTAAATCTGAATATATAAATGGAAATCTGAATGTATAGAAGCAAATATGAATATATATAGAAGTAAATATGAATATATAAATGGAAATCTGAATATATAAATGGAAATCAAAAGTGTTGCGTTTATAATTTTGTTCAGTGTATATATAATTAAATCTTAATATATAAATGTCAATATGAATATATAGAGACAAATCTGAATATATACAAGTACATGCTCCTGTACTCTCCATCGTTGAACTCTAAGTCTTCTCCCTCTCAAGCTGCCTTGAATGTATGTTTCCCCAGAATAAGGTATAGATGACATGACGTTGATTATATGGTGTTCAAGCTCCATATCAGAGAGAGGTGTAAATTCCAGCCATAGTTCCCTTCTGTGATTAAATAAAGTCCTGACACTAATACCTAGCTTTTGAGATATAGTGGTCCAACTAAAACCAATATAACGTAAATTTTCCAGGTGATTCCTTGAAATATTGTACCTAGTAAAGGGAAAAAATGCTACGTAATAACATGAATTTATTTATATTGGAATAGCAAAAATAGATACAGTGACAGTTTTACACCGGACAAGAGTACGCAAAATGTGTAGCTATGTTGAATTGTAAGGACCTTTTGGCGCTATAGCCAGCCTTTTGTAAAATACAGTAAAAAATATTCCATTTAATTTAGATATGATATGAAGTGATATGAACTTACAGTAATTAATTTAGTACAATTTAATTACATTTATGCATTTAGCAGACACTTTTATCCAAAACAACTTACAGTGCATTCAGGCTATACATTTTTTACCAGTATGTGTGTTCCCTGGGAATTGAACCCACAACCTTTTGCACTGCTAATGCAATGCTCTACCACTGAGCCACAGGGACATTATAATAAGAACATCCACATTGATGCATTCAGGATGTATAGGCATATTGTTTTAATAAATATAATAAATAAGAACATCTGTCTTTTGACATGCCTGAAAATAAAGATATATTTATATTGAGATGTACATTTATTTATCCAAATGTACTTGTATATATTTAGATTTGTATCTATACAGATTTACATTTATATATTCAATTTTATATCTGTATATTCAGATTTATATTTAGACATTCAGATGTACTTCTATATATTCAGACTTGTATCTATATATTCATGGATATAACTGTATATTCACATTTTAAGTTTATATATTCAGATTTACATTTATATATTCAGATTTTATATAATTATTTCCTGTTTGGCGCCTCATTAAATTATTTATATCATAAATTATATATATACTGGTGCATCTCAATAAATTAGAATGTCGTGGAAAAGTTCATTTATTTCAGTAATTCAACTCAAATTGTGAAACTCGTGT
>NW_015557089.1:431087-436589 GCF_001515605.1 Sinocyclocheilus anshuiensis | reverse complement strand
TGTAGACATTAAACGCCACGAGCCGAGTTTCTATGTATTCATGTTCTCCCGGGAATCAAAATGACACGTGCCTCACAGAGTCAACATAAATATACCAAACCCACCGGAAGAGGAACAGTTCAGCCGAAACGGAAAATGTGGTTATTACTTACACATCCCTCACCCGGTGTCTTTTTGGAAGATTTAAAGCGTTAGTCCCCATTAAATTTACCAGCATGGAAAAGAGCAGCCAGAATGTTTTTCAAAATATATCTATATATATATAAAAATGTATTTATATATTAATAAATAAATAAGGTGAAGTAACATATTTACATTCTAATAAATTTACAATAAAACAATTTATGGAAATAAGCAGCCATGACGTTTTCCAAAATAACTATATGTATAAATGCAGGTGAGGTAATTATTATGTACTTTTTTTTAAACAAACAAACAAATATATAAATGTAATTATAATCAAAAATCGATAAAACAATGTATGGAAAAGAGCAGCCATGACATTTATCAAGGTATCTTTATATAAATGTATAAATGCAGGTGGAGAATGAATGAATGAATGAATTAATCTACAAAAGAAACAAAGTATACGTGTTGGAACAACATAAAGGACAGACTTTTTCGTTTTGCTTGAACTGTGCGTTTAACTAATCAATTACACAGGTTCTCAAGCAGAATATCGATCTTATATCAAAACGAATGCCAGTTCCTTTCATTTGACAAATTACTCCCGATGGGGGTCTGAAATGTGTCTGCACAGATGCCAAAAGCACAGGGAGAATAAAGGGCAGCGGGTCAGTGGGGTGTGATAGTAATACGCTCACAGGAATACGTCTGTCCGCCGGCCGAAAACAGGAAGCCAAACCGACGGCTGTTAAGACTGCGGAAATAACAGAGGAGGCCCTTTGCTTTCAGCACATCCCTGTTCGCTGTTAAACACTTCAGGGCTGTTTCGTTTATCTGTCCTCCTTCTCAATAAAAAGGACATGTTGATATAACAAAAGACAAGTAAACGAAGGAAGTGGGAAAAAATCTTCAGGAAGAATTTCATGTATTTATTTATTTATTTCCCCCCACAGGTAAACGGATCCGTCTGTCGATAGCATAGCTCCCCCTAGAGGAACAGTCGGGAATTACGTAAATAAATCAATTTCAGGCGATCCATCCTCGCCCCCTCCTTCTCTCTCTCTGTGCCATGGAAAAGCTCTAAGCAGTCTTGTCAGTGCATAATCACAATCTCGCTAAGCAGCCTTCCTCGCGGTTTTATTACAGAATGCAAGACAGACATTCATTTCGCTACAAAGGCTAAATTTGAAACCTGGAGCTCAGACTTTGCCTGATTACTGTCGTGTCGAGCTGACAGACTCAGAGTTCATTCGCTCCACTGAGGACCGGCTGTATAAACCCAACAGGCCTTTAGGAACAAAAGCATTTAACGCGATGGACGACCAGACAATCCCCTGCTCTCATTCGGGGATCAATATATACAGACGCCCCCTGCTTCATCACTAATGAGCGTGGAAATGTGGGAGTGAGTCGCACTGCTAAGCAAACCTGCATCCTGACATATTTGTTCACGGCTTTTAGCCAGTGACATAGAAGTGTCTTTAAAAAGAAAAAAAAAAAAAATAAATTATAAAAATGTAATTCAAAACAAATTCCACATATTCATATTAGTTTCATATTGCTTTAAAACGTTTATACTATAGTTAGTTTGTTTAATTAGTTAATTAATTAATTAATTAATAATAATTATTATTATTATATTAAGATAATTGTAATAATTGTAACTTTTTTTCAAATCTATTCATATGGCCTTAAAATGTATAAACACAGAAACAAACATATAAATACATTTTTGTCCTTTTGGCCTAAAATGTATAGAGAATGGGATCCAAATGTTCAGATATTAATAACTTAATATTAATATAATAAAAAATATAGTTTTTTTTTGTTGTGCAACCATCAAAACAATAACATTTTCCTTGCACTTATCTGTACATATGCAAAAACTATTTTCTTTTTCATAATCAAAATGATTAATTAGGTGGAAAATTCTTTGAAATGTATTATTTACATTCTTGTTAGTTTCAAACGGCTTTAAAAAATATTTTAAACTAGATAAATGCATAAATAAATTAATGAGTAAATGAATTAATTAATTAATTAATATTTTTAGGAAAAATAGGAAAATATGATAAATATAATTATAATATCTAAAAAAAAATATTGATGATTAACTTTATTTGTTAATAAATATTTTATTTAAATTTTTATGTTGATAATTGATTTTAAATCATGTATTATTATTATTATTAAAATCAAAATGATTTTAAATCCTGATAATAAAATTGTTAATCACAGAAGAGGTGAATTAATGTTACTTTATGTATGAACGGTATCTTTTATGTATTTTAGTAAACATTATATTTGCAGTCAGAGAATACATTTCAAGAGTACTTTTTACTGCAATGTTTATTTCTTTAACCACTTTGAGTTGCTACCAAATGTAAAATATTCAACTTAATTCTCTTAATTGTTATTTCTTATTCATGACCGTTTTTACTCATTGTACTTGTAGGACTATGCAGAAAGGCTGTGGATGTTGAATGTTGAAATGACCTTAACTCACCGGCTTGTTATCCCAGCCATCAACGGTGACACTAAGCACTTCAATAAAGCACAACCTTGATTCACTGATGCCCAGGAAGCGTTAAAGTTTTCTCAGGTTGAATCTGGCTCGTAAACATCCGTGACAAGCTTTCCGCTGAAGTGATGCTCTCATGAGGTCAATGGCATCTTTTTATTGCTTTGTTAAGTTTAATGTTTGCATTATAAAGCTGGAAATATCTAATAAAATCTGGGGGCAGACAGAGTAATGCCCCTCTCAACCTTGTATGTGGCATGGAAACCGACGGCCTATTACACTGCTTTGTATTGTCTGGAATTGGTTTTCTATGAATAAGTATCTGTGGTGAATTGAAAATATCTGTAGGAAATATCAATTAAAAGGCAAACCATATTGTTATGGGGAGACTGTAACCCTCTTAATCTAAATTTCCTTGATATTCTTAAATTCCACTTTCACTGTATGTGAAATGTATGCCAAAATACTTCCTTCAAAAAAGGAAAAGGGATATAAAACCACCATGTATGTCTGCAATTATTTGAATATGTCTACTAGACATTGAATAGGAGTTATAACAACCATGAGAAAACATGATGGTTTCAAAATGTTTTTAGGCAGAAAATCTGATGACGTTTACAGCTGATGGTGTTGATAAAATAATATTTTGCCATTTTCTTTTCTGGTGGCACTAGTATTTAGGTACATTTTGAGGTTTGAAAAGAATAAAATAAAATAAAATAAAAACAAAACAAAAATAAAATAAAAAAAAAAATTTTAAAAAACAATAGAGAAATAAAAACATAATATAAAACAAAAAGAAAAGGAAGCAAAAGCTGAAACAAAACAAAAACAATGCAAAGCAAAACAAAACAATACAAAGAAAACAAAAACAACAACAAAACAAAATGAAGAAAAAAGTAAAACAAAACAATACAAAACAAATAAAAAAACAACAAAATATACAAAACAAAAGAAAAGAAAAACTATGAAAAACAAAATGAAAAGAAAAACAAACACAACACAAATCAAAAGAAAGCAAAACCAAAATAAAACAAAAGTGTAAACAATTTAGGAGATGAAGCAAAAGCTGAAACAAAACAAAAACAATGCAAAGCAAAACAAAACAATACAAAGAAAACAAAAACAACAACAAAACAAAATGAAGAAAAAAATAAAACAAAACAATACAAAACAAATAAAAAAACAACAAAAAATACAAAACAAAAGAAAAGAAAAACTATGAAAAACAAAATGAAAAGAAAAAACAAACACAACACAAATCAAAAGAAAGCAAAACCAAAATAAAACAAAAGTGTAAACAATTTAGGAGATGGATAGAAAACATAATAAAATAATATTATATATATACACATTAAAATAATAAAATATAATCAAATAAAATAAAACGGAGAAGTGACCTTCAGGATGAAGACTGATTTAATATTAATATTTAATATA
Organism: Sinocyclocheilus anshuiensis; assembly: GCF_001515605.1. NCBI lineage: Eukaryota > Metazoa > Chordata > Actinopteri > Cypriniformes > Cyprinidae > Sinocyclocheilus > Sinocyclocheilus anshuiensis. The sequence continues at coordinate 432,502 of NW_015557089.1, read as the reverse complement.
TTTATTTATATTGGAGTATTGAATTATGCTCTGAGGACAGGTTGTTATAATGACATAGTTTTTGATACAAACAAACAAAGATAAAATGTAACTACATTGGTGGGAACATTTTATTGATCAATCTTTTCAAAATGGCAATGTAGGCGACGTCAGTTTCTACAATCTTGTCATTGCGTTTCGGGTACAATTTCCATTGCTCCCCTAAGAGACAGTTTAGTAATGCACATCCTTTTGCATCGCTCTCTCTGTCTGTCTGTGCGGATTTAGCATTAGCTTCTGAAGAGCCAGTGTCTTTAAAGCAGGTCATTGGGCAGGCTGCAACATTGTTAGTTCTGCAGAAGGGTTTCGCTTCAAATGCTGGGGGTGGAAAATGTCATGATGGCGAACGGATGGTTTTCAGAGCTGTCAAGCAGGCTTTTGGAGCAGTGGACCAAGAGGAGACACAGAGCACTCCAGCCCTCCTTCTAATTAACTATTTAACACCTTAGATTAAGAAAACAGTGAATTATTGAAAGCACTGAGCGCTGTGGTACTGGGAAGGGCACAGCAGAAAGCCACACTGTACTGTAAAAGAGCTGAATGTGTCGCAGCATGTTAAACACCTTGAGAAATGAGGCAGTGCTGCGCCAGAATGTAATATGCAATACGCAATAAATTAAATACAACCAGCTATCAAAAAGACGAGAAATCACTTACAAAGAATTACAAAGAGTGTTTTTTAATATAAAACCTCACGGCATGGACATGCAGAGCAGTGGTTCGCATTTGGTTTTACTTCATAAGCCAGATTTTACACTGAATGTCATGTGGCGACCCCACAAAAGAGCAAAAGTGCTATAAAGCAATGTGCATTTAAATAAATTAAATTAAAATAAGTAATAAAATAACATTTCAATTAATTCTCAATTTCAAAAGGACACACAGTTGGTTGAATAGGAAAGTGAAATGGTTAGCTGCTGAATGTAGAGGACTCAAATAAAATCTGACTTTACCATCATGCCCAAACCAGATGAAAAAAAAAGAGAATATACAAAGGTTCGATATGAAATATTATTGTGTTGCCTAAAATGCATTTTGCAGCAAAGATTAAGCTGATTTTGCACATCAATGCTTTTGTATTATGAGGCAGACAGAAATCATACCTGAGCTGTATCTATTTGTGACAGGAGAATGGCCAGAAATGTGTCAATATGTTTGAAAATTGGGAATGGTGAGCATTTCATCTTCCCACAAAAGAAACCTTTTTTTATTTTTTTTTACTGTCCCTTAGCAGTATCAGTTAGCATATACAGTATATGAACCTTTTCATTATTTTAGAACAAGCATATTTAGTTCAAGTTTAAGCCCCCACGTCATACATTGCTGGCATATTGAAACAATGTACATTTAAAGCACATTAGAAGCCTTAAAAGCAA
>NW_015557089.1:424993-430789 GCF_001515605.1 Sinocyclocheilus anshuiensis | reverse complement strand
GTCGTCCATAAAATGCGTTGCACAAATTCGAACATCTGGGTTGTGCTGTTCTGTTGTAAATAAATCTTAACCAATGATTCCTAATTGCATCTACTTCCGGAAGGCCAAATAAAGTGCTTTTGCTTTCGCACTGAAACACAGCGTCTCCCTGACATGCTGCATCAACACGACTGCTGTTCCTGAAACCACGCCTTCATTCTTTGCATGCACATTTGGGCGGCATTATGCTAATATTTCCACATAGTGACGTAGACATGTGGGGGCGTGTTGGAACGAGCCGTTTTAGGTAGGCGTGGTTGACTCTTAACTTTTATAAAGAATATCTCTTTGGATTTGAGACTTTAGTCTTTGCAACTTTACAGATCTTCTTTATGCACCAAGAGCTTGTAACACTCCAAAGAGAAAGGAAAACTTGAAATCGCATCATATGACCCCTTTAAGTAAATGATTCAATGACACTCATAAATTTCAAATAATAATAATAATAATAATAACAACTTCTTTGCAAGCTGTACGGAAAGTATTTTATTAATCACTTGTCGCCACCTACTGGCGTAACTATATAACCTACAAAAAAATCATCATCACTAATGCACAGTGACTGATGGAAACACAGACAAGCGGAGTGATACAAACAGAGAAGGTTCTCAAAGTTATAAATAAACGTTCCAATACTGCTAATAGAACATTTGTCTTTAATAATGTTCTCTAAACATTATTTAGGCTATATCATTCGAGAAGCATTTTTCTGAAACATTTTAGTTGGACGTTCATCTAATGTATTTAAACATTGCGACTTATTGCTTGTTTAACATTCAGAGAACTTTCAAAAGTAACATTCAAACAATGTTTGGCCTTAATGTTTTCTGTAATGCTCACAATAACGGAGAAAAAAAAAATTTGACGTTTTGGATGTTTAGAAAACATTTCGAAATAACGTTTCACAACTTGATGGGAATGTTAGCAAATCCCAGTGCTGAATATCAGCACTCTCAACCAATCCAATTCAAAAACAGGAACTAACTATTGTACAATTGATAATACAGTGAATTAAATACTTAGAAATACTAACGTGAGAAAAGATTCACCCTCAGAGTGCAATTATTAAGATGTTTGTTATCGGCTCATAATTGCATCTGGATATATGGAGTGCTTAACTGAAAAGGAGCTTTAGGGGACCATTCGCAAGCCACCTGCGTATTGCTGAATTCATTGTCGGAGAACATCTGCGCGTTGAAAACAGAAATAAAAATAATGAAGATTATATTTCCATTCAAACCCCTACTTTGCTAAAGAGAGTTCATAATTACACTGTCAGGGCACAGGGCCGCATGTGTTGTTGATAATTTTAAAATGATTATAGATATATCCTCTGCTCCGTGTTTCTGGCCTCAACGGATTTAAATATGAGAAATAAGGCAGCACAAGAGTACTTTTAATTGCCTATATGAAAGGGCTTATCACACATTAAAAGCAGCTGTACGTCATAAGCACACACACAAACACACACGTATGAATAGATCAAACCTGGCAACTCATAGGAACATTAATACTGCTAATTAGACTCTGCTTTCAAAAGGATGAGAGTACCATTTCAGGTCTTGGGGTTTAATTATGATCTTGAAGCATTCATGTGTGTGTGTGTTTTTGTGCAAGTTGAACTATTCATCTCAAATGAAGTGGAATATTCTCCCCAAGTGCTATGCATCTACCTATCTGCCTTTGTAGGTCTTCACAGCAGGGCATTCTTCCATTACGCTAATGAGTGAGGAAATGAATCGCTTCTAAACAGACCTCACTGCCCTAGGTGAAAACGGGCTTCCTGTATGAGCGAGAAGATCACTGGGCCCTGTGGCACCACATCATGCATTGTAACCTAAAAAGGAACATTGAGTCTAATGATTTTGCATTGAAGAACCTCAGCCGTGTCTGTAAAACACGCATTGAAATATTGATCCAACAAATTAACGTTACCTTCCGTCATCTGGTGCATCCGGGTTGTTCGCCATCCAAAACCCAAGAAAATATATTAATTTATTGTCATTCTATTAGTGGTCATATTATTATTGTCTTTATGGTGGTTTTTGCCAAGAAAGGACATCATACGTAGGGTTAGGAATTTTAACAAAAAGTATGTAACTCTTGCATGGTTTGTGCTATGGAAATTGCATAATAGAATATTTGAAGCTCCAAAAATTGCATCCATCCATCATAAAAGTAATCCATTCGACTCCAGTGGGTTAATGAATGCCTTCTGAAGTTAAGCTAAAAAACTACTATCACTGGCTTCTGGCAACTGCTGTACATGCGTTGACGAGAGAGGCAAGTTATGATGTGTGACATAAGCGTAGCGGAAGCTAAGGTGAGAATTGAAGAATGCAGAAGTGCATTTTAAGATGGATACTAATATAAATCTACAGTACAGCCAAAACAACTGTTCACCACTCCATAAAGAGTTGGAGTTGTAAACAATTGGATTGGTTTTGTTTCGTAGACCTGGAAACCCTGTTTTTGGGTCAGTAGTTCTACCTTGGGTTGGTTTGCCAAGTGTAACCCTCGTATAAATGCAGATATTGGATATGGGTCACTTTTAAAAGAAGATGTAAGCTGGTCATAAAAAAAAAAAAAATTTGGACATAATCAACAAATCGGAGTTGGGCATCAAGACCTACAGTGTAAATATGGCCAAAGAGGAAAACTCTAGAAACCACCCACAACTCACTAGCAACCGAATTTAAACACCTGTGCAATCACACACAACCACACAGAAACTGAATATAAACACCCTGACAACCGCCCCGCCCTGGCAATCACAGCCAATAGCAACCACAAATAAACACCCTGGCAGCCACTCACAACCCTTTTGCAACTGCATAGCAACTCCCTGGCAACCACCCACACTCCCATATCAACTAGATAAAACATAGAAATAAAAATAAATTGGAAACCACCCACAAACCCATAGAAGCCACATAGCAATGTCCTGGCAACCACCCATAACCCTCTAGCTACACCTTAGAAACAATCTGGCACTCACTCAAAACACCCTAGAAACTGCATAGCAACTCCCTGGCAACCACCCACATTCCCATATCAGTCAGATAGAAACACTCTGGCAATCAGCCACAACCCCATAGCAACTCTCTGGCAACCACCCACACTCTCAGAGCAATCGGATATAAACAACCTGTAAACCACCCAAAACCCCACAGCAACCACAAATACAGACCCTGGTAACCACCCAGAACTCCATCGCAGCTGCATATACAGACCCTGGCAACCGCACACAACCCAGTAGCAACCACATATAAAAACTCTAACAACTGCATAGTAACTCCCCGGCAACCACCCACACTCCCAGCATCCCAGCAATCAAACAGAAACACTCTGGGAAGTACGCAAAGCTCAGTAGCAAGCACAATATAAACATTCTGGCAACCACCCAAAAACCTATCCACCTTTTTCTTCAAAGAAAAAGTAAGCCTATGGGTGAGTCTTCCGGTTCATTAGCCGCTATAGGTAAATAACAAGGAGAATAACAATGTGCAGTAAACGGTAAAACTGTTTGCACTACAAACCAGTGTGTTCATAATCAAGATAATACATTAAAATAATATGATAAGACACACCAATTTTCAATATCAAGCGGCAAAACAAACTGTTTTGTTCAGCTAAAAATAGCTGGACGGAGTGGACGCAGATGAGACCGGAAGCCAGACCCATAGAATTTACAAATGGCAGCGCCCATTTTTAAGACAAGAAAAAGGTGGATAGAAGAAAAACCATCACACATAAAAACAGAAACACCCTAGCAACAACCCACACTCCCATATATCAGTCAGATAGAAACACTCTGGCAACCATACAAAGCCCACTAGCAACCGCAAACAAACACTCTGGCAACAAACCACAATCTCACAGCAACCACATAGCAACTTCCTGGCAACGACCCACAACTCTATAGCAACCATATGTCAGCCACACTCCCATCAATCTGACAGAAACACTCTGGCAACCATACACAACACACTAGTAACCATTTACAAACGCCCTGGCAACCACCGGCAATCACATGGAAAGACCGTAGCAACCGCATAGAAACTCCCTGGCAACCATCCACACTCCAATCAATCAGAACCACTCTGGCAAACACCCAAACTCCCATTTATCAGTCAGACAGAAACACTCTGGCAACCACGCACAACACACTAGCAACCACATATAAACACCCTGGCAACCACCCACAAGCCCATAGCAACTACATAAAGAAACCCTAGCAACTGCATAGCAACTCCCTGGCAACCACCCACACTCCCATACAGTATATCAATCAGATAGAAACACTCTGACAACCTCCTACACTCCTCTATCAATCAGATTGAAGCATATAAAACCTGGCAACCACCTACAACTCCATAGAAACTGCAAAGCAATGTCCTTGCAACCATCCAATGGCAGAGAGTTTTGCATGGTCAAAGCTGCTGACATTTTCTTCTACTAATGTGAAAATCAAGTTATTTTTACAATATTGGACCTCATTTCTACACAGTACTTGATGTTATGCAAGAACATCAGTGTGTGGGATGTCTTTTCTCTTCAGAAACGGGCCTACTGTTCAGGAAATAAAAATATAAATTATGGTTATTGTCTACTGATGAGATGGTAACTGCATCACTTTCAGCTGAAGTATCTGGACTGTCTACTGCATTCAAAGTGAGGTATGCATTCAGTAGTTTCAAAGGACATCATTTATTGATCTTGTTCTGTGTGGGCTCGTTGTGTCTGGCAGAGTTTAGAATAACACAAGTATGTCTCTCCAGAGAGGACACTTGGCCGCTTGAGTTAATGTTTTGCAGAAGCACGACGCATTTGAAAAAGAACATGGAACTCATTGCTACAGAAAATGATGAAAAGAACGCCAAAACAACAAATTAGACTTCAGTGTCTACAACTTTACATGATTTGACGTGACAGTCAATGCATCAACCACTCTACATGCAGAACACATTGATGCCATGATATGAAACTGTAAAAGAGATTGGATTTTGGAATTTAAAGGCTTGATAATGAGATTCTGGAATATAATAACCCTCATCTTGTCCTTTTACAGCTTCTGAGCAGACAGGAACAATAGTGAAGGAATGACAGAAGGTCATGTTGAATGACTTTCCAGTGTTCGCCGAGACTAAATGTATCTACTGCCCCGCTTTGTTCCATCATTCAGCAAGTTCCCAACACCCCTACAGGCACAAAAAGGGAGTGGGTGGACATTAATTAATTAATACCCGCAATCCATAATTAGAAGATATGACAAAGTAAGAGAACTTTTGGACTTCCGATTGGTTACATGGATCAGCTCCACAGCTATGCAGAACCTTCAAACTTTATTTGGGCACTAGAATAGAATAGAATAGAATAGAATAGAATAGAATAGAATAGAATAGAATAGAATATTTTTAACTATAGAACAGTCATATTTTAGAAAAAAATATAGAGAAAGAAAAGGTGTCTTATATCAAGAAGCTTTAGAGGTTTGACGGTAATAAATTAGCCAGAGGTGAGGTGTTTGATATATGGGCTTTCTGGAACACCTACGCAAGAGTAAAAGTCAAGAGAATTAATATGATCCTGTTTTTCATCATGTATTTCATCACCCTATGCTAAATCTGTGAAATTTGTGAACTTGACTATTAGCTAGCAATTAGCTAATTTGTTTGAAACCGTCAAATCTGTTACTGTCAACCTGTAACCAGCATATATGCTGGTTTAAGCATGGCTGCTGGGTTGCGCTCGTTT
>NW_015557089.1:419409-424180 GCF_001515605.1 Sinocyclocheilus anshuiensis | reverse complement strand
TTTTATCTTTTTGAACTGTCGGTGTAGCCGCCATGATTTGCCATAAAACACATTTGCATTGTTCAATAAATTTAGGATCAGTATAGTAGCAAAAAACAAGTTGCAAGCAAGATTTGTGTTTGCTAAAGTTTTCTGAATAGTTTTTAGCACGTTGCTATAGCCTACTTTTGCTAGGGTGTTCTGTATTGTTTTTAGAAACTGTACAGTAATATGCTAAAACTGTATAGCACTATGCTAAAAACTATCAGTAAACCTTAGAAACTGTATAGCAACATGCTAAGGTGTCTGATGGGTTTTAGCATGTTGCTAAACAGTTGCTAGGGTTCTCTAGCTTGTTTTTAGACACTGTACAGCAATATGCTAAAACTCATCGAAACACCCTAGCAAACATATGCTATATGCTAAAAACCACCCACAATACATTTGAAACAGTATAACAACATGCTAAAGTGTTCTGAGTGCTTTTCAACATGTTGCTAAGGCTTTCCAGGTTGTTGCTTATTAGTCAAAAGAAGCCTGTCTATAGTATTGTGGTATCTCTCCTTCAATGTAAATCAATGAGGGTTTAATCATCCGCCAGTGTTCTTAATTATAACATTGCCACACTTAATAGTGAGCAGTAGTAGTAGTGATGTTTGCATTGGCATCTTATTGAAGAAGAAGAAGAAGAAGAATTAGCATGAAAAGCAGTAGGGTTGCCATTGCTTACTGCTTGTGCCTCTTAAAAATTGTCTTTGTGCTGATCTATTTAACTGGCACCAGGCCACATTACCCATCAGCCCTGAAAGACCAAGTCTCCTGCCTAAGCAATTCAACCCGCCACAAGTTGTGGATAAATCTCAGTTGGAGGTTAAAAAAAGAGCTCCATTATCCATAATACAGGCCCACAAGATCCCATCTATCCTGTAAACGGCTTTTGTTCGGGACCAAGTTGAGATTCACGTCTCAGTTGGGCCTGCATTGTGCCTGACCTGTGGCACATTGGGATCTGCAGTTTGTTTGGCCGGCGGCCAATCACTATGTCCTATCCAAGACCTCACTGGGACCGTGAGATGATACATCACACTCGTTCTCCAGTGCTGATTCAGGCTCTCCGTCTTGAAAGATCAAAAAAAAGGCTGCGTATTAAATTTGGATGACCTCTTTGGGATTGTCCATTTTATTTATTTATTTTAGCTTCTGCGGTCCTAATATCAGCAAAAAGTATTTTCCAAAAGATCCACCAAACCCAGTCTGGCAGCTGATGTCGCTTTTTTTAATGGCGGTCTGCCAGCATATACATTAATGCATGTACAAATCAGACAGACCCTGCAGTTGTCAGAAGCAATCTCTGTCTACAGCTGATGGGCTCCGAAGTACGCAGAGTAAGGACACTGTCTTTGTAGGTCTCTTACAGAAGTGTGGGAACAGTCATTTTCAGTGGAAAATAATTATTTAAACTATCGACATTTTTGAACACCAAGTGAACAATGTAAACCAAGAATCTAGAAGCGAAAACAGAAGAAGAAGAAAAAAAGTTCTGACGACTTGAGAAAAAGCGTGGGCCGGTGGTGTAGGCGTAACATAAAACCGGTCATAAAACTGTTTGAATCTCATGTGGGTATGTTGTAATTTCTTGAAATTCAGAAGAAGGAAAGGATGAGCAGTTTCTTGTGGGAGGTTTGTGGGAAAAGCAGGCCCATTACTGTCTCATGGTAGTAATTATAGTAACTCTGTTTATGGTGTGTCCAGATGGCGGCTCCAGTAATGTTTCTGAAGTTTAACTTTTCAGTTAAAATCTGTCGCTGCTAGGAAGTGCCAGATTTGGAAGCGTATCATCTCTTCTCAATTGTTTCTATTCAGCGGGCCCGGGTTGTGATTCTATTCGAATGGCGCAGACGCCATCATTTTCGAATTTTCACACAGGTGTGAAGCACTCTCCCTCGTTACCTGACTCTTTTAGAAAGTGCAGGTGTTACACAAAGGCATGGCCACATGTAATAATTCTATTCTTTCTGCTTGGGATGATGCCCCTTATTCGCAAGAATGTGTTTAATCCAGTGAAAAGCCAGACAGTCTGTGAGTTGTTTCACTAAATGGATGCTGCAGACTGAAGAATAACAGGTGTACAAAATATCTTTGGCTCTTTGAAATACAGTTGAGCGAGAAGAGAGAATAGTCGGAGGCCAAATGCAAGAACATTCCTCGATAAATACTGGACGCATAACACAATCATCTGACGACCGGTTTTCATCTGGTATCAACATCCTTCTGGGATGATCCAATCACAGTGAAGCCAAGATGGCCACCAAGTGAACTGACTTGCTTTAGTGGGACCTTGTCCTGCCCTCTTCAAAGTGGTCACTGGAGACACATCCGGGACGAATGTTAATACCAGATATAAACAGCAATCTGTCTTGGCTGACCGCTTGTGATCAGATCAGCCATAGGTGGGTGTTATTACCAGGTGTAAAGGCAGCTATGAATCCTCAGATATGGGCTTTTGGTTGACAAGCTAGCAGAAAACAGTCATATAATGGACTATGATGACATAGGGTACTGCTTAATAAAGTACTGGCCCTGGTCCCACAAGAAAACAAGAACCGCAGTCCTTTCTGTTTTAAGACTGTAATGCACCAAAGCACCACTTTGGGGACAGTAACACACATTATGCCCGCATGCTGACATTTTCCTCTGGTTTATCCGACTTGCCTCCTGCACTCCCACTACTAAAACTTCACATCAGTTCAGAGGATTTTGCCAAGGAGTGTTCACATTTTACCAAAGCATCCAATATTTGGAAGAAAAAAAAAGGTCCCAGCCTTCCCAAGTGCGGAAAGCACACGGCCTGGCCATCTGCCATTGGAGCCAGTGTAGAGACTGCTCTTCCTACGTACCTGTTGTGCTGTAATGGCTTGTGACAGCTGGCACGTCGTGGTTCAATATGATGATGTTTGGGACTAAACACCATCCCTGGGATGCTGCAATGTGCTTGTTGCAGGACAAAATATTCATGGAATGTCAACTCCATTTGCTGTTCCATCAAGAACTATGGGGAGGTAGTCAACAGTCTCCCCAGCAAAAGATGACTGTGAAAGTAAGATTCAAGAAATTGCTACTTTGTCTGGTAAATGACTACTAGAACTACATCTGTAGTGTCTAAAAGTAGGCTAAATAGCAGTGCTTGGAAGGCAGCAAAAGATGGATATATGGAAGACAGAATTGGATACAAGAAAGAAAGCCAATCAGTATGCAGATATTATCATGCTGGCATCACTGTTAGGCATATTTTGAATCCAAGTCAATCTTATGTTTCAGCAGAATTGATTTCAGTAGACTGCCATTAGCATGTTGCTAAACTAACAGCACAAAACCCAATAAAAAGCATAAAAATACACACATATAGTAGAACACAGATACTGCTTAAAACTATCCATTTGTATTCACATTAAGCTATATTTGTCAATATTCTTCAGTATGATGCAAAAAAAAACGTTGGCTCTGTATGCAGCTCACAGTTAGCGCAGTTAGTTAACAGTTAACTGTCTTCATAAGGTGTTAAACTAAACTTTTTTTCATTATTATGAAATTCAAATCAAATTTTATAATGTACATTTGATACTAATCTTAACTGAGACTGCTACTGTTGCTTTAGTTACCGCCTCAAATGCAATTTCTGTTCACAAGAGTTTGTTTAGCATTCTGACTTAATGTAGCCTATGCTAACTCTGAGTTACATTTGAAATAGCTGCTGTATTGTACTTACAGTATATGTTTAATAAAATTACAAAAGCTCCCCAAAATGCCCTCTAATTTGAACCATGGCAGCAAAAAATGGTATCTGGCTTTCTGTCTGTCTGGACCCTATAATGAGTGTATGTACCACAAAACAGGCCTGGGCAAGTCAGGCGCTTAAACTCTAATGTGGAAACCAAATCTCAGATGAGTGTTACCAAGAAACACCCTGAAAAGCTCCCCAAAATGCAGGAAGGGTTTGTGGATTAGTGCACTAAATGCAAACTCTGCAAAGTTCATCCTGGGTAAGATTTCCGCTTGTTCAAATCTTCATTAAACATGCATTCTTGAACTTCAAATTGGATAAGAATTCGAAATTGTCTGAAGGGAGAGTATACTTATAGATGAACGTGTGTGCTCTTGTTTGCACATTTAAAGTCTGCTTTAAAAAAAAAAAAAAAACATTGACTCTGTAATTAATCCAGTACTGGGTTGCTTAAACACATCAAAGCACACCTTGTGAAGCTATATATCGCTTATACATCTTCAAAGGAAAGGTATACAACAGTTACGTACGTCGTCCAATGATTAATAGAGAAGGCTTCTTCGTTTTTCACTCATCTTAAAAGTTACAAAAGATGAAAGACTGACTTTAATGAAGCAATAACTGAAATTAAGCTTTATACACGTATGGAATAGCTTTTTGTGACATTTTATTTTACACAGTAAAGGTAAAAATTTATACGATTTTCTTTCCAATAGACTTCATATAGATGAAAATAGCCGCCTTTAAGGACATAGAACATGCCTCCTTATCTAACAACCTATAGCCTGTATTTATAGATATGGCTACATCTTGGCACTATTTTTAGCTGTAGCCCAAGAATTAGTATGTTGTCATTTGGCTGAGCTCTGAGAGGTGTGATAAAAGCGCCCTCTCCTGGACATGAAGTTAATTACATCTCCGCATTTCTTTGAGGCCTATTCATAAATTCATTAAACTGAACCTACAATGGCCTCCACACACACACACACACACACACACACACACGCGTCT
>NW_015557089.1:403661-419082 GCF_001515605.1 Sinocyclocheilus anshuiensis | reverse complement strand
GTCATATAGTACTATTTTATATATTAATATTTACATTTAGACATTTAGCAGACACTTTTATCCAAAGCGATTTACAAATGAGGACAATGGAAGCAACTATTAATTATAATATAATTAAATGTATTATTTATAATATTCATATTTTATTTAATATATAAAACCTGTGGATTATTTTATATATTACTGTATACGCTTTATTTCATATTACATATATTATTGTTATTTTAAATGCTTTATATATTATTTTAAACTTTATCTTACACTTTATTTTATTTTATTTAATTGTATTTTATTTTACTTTAGTTAGTTTAGTTTATACTCTGGACAGCCACAAAGTGTCAAAATACTGCTCTCATTCTTTAACAAAATATTTTTTTTTGATTCGATCAGTTATTTAATGCAGTGACATTTGCACATTTTTAAATGTCCAAATACTTTTTGGGGAAGTCATGCATCTGTGTTAATGCTCTTGTGTTCTTCACTGCCTAAAATTATCCAGGATGGATGTAATTTGGAGCTACTGTAGAAAATGTCAAATTATAAATACCTAAATTCTAAGGGTCACGGCTCCATGCTTACAGCAGTGTGAAATAGCTGGTACAAGCTTGGTTTTGTGAAGTTCATTTATAATTGACTAAAGATGGTTATCAAGTACATTCTCTTTCACCACAAATCACCACAGCCAGAATTAATGCAACTGTCACTTCTGCCATGAAATCTTGGGATTAAGATCCTTGTGCAAACATAATGAGCAACACGACAGTCAAACTTCAACGGAAAACAAGCAGCATGAATCAATACACTCATTTTCAACCATGGCCTGCATTTATAACAGCTGAGAGAGAGAGAGCATTTGAACAATAGACTATTGATTTTGTGCCGGCCTAATACATCCTTCGGCTTATGAAAGTAAGCAGAAGCATTTGAAGACAACTTTTTCTGAATTCCAGGGGTCTCACAAACCCTTAGGCAGATCACAGAAAGCTCACAAACCTTTAATAGCCTCCTCTTGATATGACGCTTTCACGATTTCCCAAATAGAGCTGACAAGGTTTTACTCGCTGACAGTTTATTTGAGCGAGAGCGAGTGAAATCTGCTCTTGGGTCTTGATCCGCTCCAAACGGACCTTCTTCTTGTCAATATTCCTGTCTCTACAAATTACGGAGCTGAAGTCCTATTTCGCTGAATTCTTCTTTCCAACACAGAGAAGGCTAAACTTTATTCTAAAAAGAGGAAAAGTGAAACGTTCTGATTAAGACACATCCCTACAACGTATAGCAAATGTGTTTAATGTATTGCGAGAAGCTTTTAACCTCTAAAAATTCGTCAAAACAAAAAGTTGGGATGTGGGTTGCAGTTTATGTATTTCGTTATTTGCATGCAGGTAGACTATATTTCATTTTCAAATGTTTTTTCAAACATTTCATTTAAACAATAAGATTACAAATTAGTCAGAGTGCATATTTTCATTTGTCGGCAAATAAATGCTAAAGTATAGAAGTCACAAAGGAGGTAACTATAGCAACAGCTCCCTGATCTTGCACTTGTCATTGCAATTATATAGCATATATTATCTATAGAAAAATAAAAATCAACCACCTGAAAGCACAACATCAAGGCCATAGAACAACGTATAGCAAATGTGTTTAATGTATTGCGAGAAGCTTTTAACCTCTAAAAATTCGTCAAAACAAAAAGTTGGGATGTGGGTTGCAGTTTATGTATTTCGTTATTTGCATGCAGGTAGACTATATTTCATTTTCAAATGTTTTTTCAAACATTTCATTTAAACAATAAGATTACAAATTAGTCAGAGTGCATATTTTCATTTGTCGGCAAATAAATGCTAAAGTATAGAAGTCACAAAGGAGGTAACTATAGCAACAGCTCCCTGATCTTGCACTTGTCATTGCAATTATATAGCATATATTATCTATAGAAAAATAAAAATCAACCACCTGAAAGCACAACATCAAGGCCATGAAAGGCCCCCCCCCCCCACAAAAGTAGGTTCATTTACTGGTTCAGACAATATGAGGAAATATGAGGAAAATGAAAGATGGTTGGTGTTTTAATGCCATACCAGCAATATGAAGATATGAAATTAGCTTTAGCAAGATAAAAGAACTGGCCGTTTTATTACAAGAATGTTGAATTAAGTCATTCCACCATTGTCATTTCCATTGAACATCATGTAATAAAATTACCCATGATGCTGTGCACGAAATCCCACCAATCACAGTCGCACCCAGCAAATCATGCCAAAAGAACTTGCAGGGAACGCCCTCTCCCATGAAGCACTGTGAATAACGTAATCAGAGGTTCGTTAGTGATTTGCATAAAACACGCCCAAACCATCTCCATATAAGGGTATTCTGCACACCTTTATACAGCCTTTCATCAAACACATGGCGCTCTCTTTAGGTACTTCGCCTGTCCACAGACTCCAGAGCAATTTCAGAGGAATCCCACTTATATTTCAAAAACCTCGGATTGCTTCCTTACAATCGGCTTAAATAAGATCTCACTTTCTAAAGCGGCACAATTATTCATAACACCTGCACTGTGCCACTGCACTGACAGAGACTCCTCATCTTTAATTATTTATTCTAGCAAATAGACTGAATCTGCCCATTTTTCTGCTTATACTCAATGTATTTCAAATTGCCTTTGAATTAAACCATGTGACCAGAAGATTTCTGACAGGAGGATTTCTGACTTTAAAAATAACTTGCCAGATGCCAGATTATTTTAACTTTGAGCCCTATAATTAATAGCAACTTGCCACATATTGCAATTACACAGAATAGCAATGCATCTGAAGCAAAGGTCACTTTCATTATCGGTACCGGTTGGCGATATCTCTGCACCCCAGTGAAATAAAAAGACTCACAAACACACCAAAGCAACAAGGTGGATGTGTGAATAAAAAAAGATGCTTAATGAAAAAAACTGTTACAAATACACACTGCTACTAAAACAAAATACCTCACATCAAATGACAACATTTCGTTCCATATGTGCAGCTTTATAGATTACCTCAGGCAATCCTACAGTACACTGCAAAACATGATTGGTTCTTAATCAGTATTTTTGTCTTATATATTTTTTTTTTACCCATTTGTCTAACAGACAATTGAGTTAAGCATAAACCTTATTAATAAATGTTTATAGATGAATGGTTAAACAAGAAAAAAAGGGCAATAGGATAAGAATATACACTTTTCAGTGACCTTTTTGGCAGCTTGCATTGTTACACCAGTAGATGTCTTTATGAGTGAGTCGTTGAATCATTTGTCTAATTCGTTTAAGAAGGAAATACCTGTGGTCAGGCAACAGGTGATTCCGTTTTTGCTTTGTATGAAACTCTAGATGGCGCAGGCTGACAGGTTGTTAATGTAACTGACGATATTCAGAGAGTTAAATGACTTGGCACAAGCTGATTAGTTCGTGCTGCATATGCAGCCAATGAGATTACTGCCTACCATGCTAAAATCTTCCGAGAGTTGTCATGATTGAAATATATTAATGTTATGTTATGTAAAAGTAATATTGCACTCACGAATATGCACATACAAATATTAAATACTAAAGGGAAAATTGGCGTAATGATAGTAAACATGCAAAATAGTCAATTATATATAATGTTATATAATGTATACACAGAAGCATGAAAAAAAGAAAGGTACACAAATATCACATGCAAAAAAATGTGCCTTGAAAGCCGTCTATTTCTGAGTATGTGTTATGAGTGAGTCATTGAATCATTTAATTTAAGCATTCATTCAACTGATTAGTTTAAAAACACTTTCAAGAACTGAACACTATCGTGTTGTTTGGAGATGTGAAAACGTTTTTGCTTGGTTTAGAAGTATTTTCACTGGCGGAGGAAAAATTTGAAGAAGTAAGTGGCAATATTGTTTCTAAAATGTAAGATGTTCAGTATTATTGTTTATTTAACCATTGTGTAAAAACAATAATTAACAATAGTGGCTGTTTGTCTGCATCAGCATTACCTGCGGCCTTGAATCACAGAATCACATTTCTGAAATGTTTTTGATGGGCTATGCGATTGTGCTTCAAGTACATTTGTCTTGGTTGTTATATTATTATTATTATATATAATAATAATAATATAACTTTTATAATATTTACAAACAGTAAATTATGCATTTTATAGTTCAAATAAAACACATTTTGTACAGAATAAATATCTCAAGCACTTTAACAAACTACAAGCTTCTCATTTACGCTTTAAACCTTCTGGACTGTCTTGACAGACTTCCATTGTAAGTGAAGCAAGCGATTTTTGTTTGTTTTAAATCCTATGCCAACTGACAGCAATGTCTGATGTCAATAAAGCTTAACAACCCGAAACATTCTTTTACATGAGGCCAGAGTCCAGAAATGTTGATGATGAGTATGAGTATGAGTATGTTTACTCAGCAGAAGGCAACATCTGCCAGTGCTACAGTCCTGTGCCGGCGGATGCCTCTTCACTGTAAGGACTGTTAACACTCGTTTTACAGAGGATAATCAACACCTGCTTGCGTGATAATGAAGCTCCTCTCTGATGGAAATGCTGGTGTTATGTAACAGGCCTCAATAAGGTCAGAACGATGAACGTGGGGATTGGATTTAATTTGCAGTCTGACCTTCGCTGTCTTGAGGGATGAAATGATTTGGCTTGAGAGATGTGAGCCTCACTTTCAAATCGCCACTTTTGGGAATAAACAAGCTGACGTTCACGCTCCAGTGAGATCATAACAATAACGTACTAAAAACAGAAGACATCTCATGGCATTTCTAAACATTTTGGTCATGATTCTTAATGATTATGACATTCATAATGATTATGACATTTATGGTCATAATGATTCTAAATCATTATGACCAGTATATAATATTATTAGTCTTATTTTCCATAAGACAATATCTAAGCATCATCATATTATAAGACACATTTAGGCTATTGGAAGAGCAAAATTGTGTAACATAATAAAATTTAGATTAATAATTAGATTTAGAGATAAATATATATTACCAAAACTTTGTGGTTTCTGCTTAAAACAACAAAAACATTTCTAATGGGATATGGATGGATGGATATTTTAGACAAAAATACTAATTAAAAATATTTTGCTGTGCAATAGATATTTATAATTGGCTAATGTCATTATTAGAAAATTGTAGATAATATATACAATATATAAGGCTCTGAACAGGTTTTATTTAGTATTACTCAAAATGCAAAATATTTCACAATCTTGGGAGTCCCAAGATATTATGGATAACAAGAAAATTTACAGAAAATGTATCATATTTGCAATGAAAAAACAAATTAAATTGCAAAACAACAGTATGAAACTAACTTCAACAAATTCCTTATTGAATTGGTATAGCGGAAAATGTTGGAATAGACCTTAGTCAGGTTAGACCAGTGGTGGAAAGACTACTGAAAAAATATACTCCAGTAAACGTACCATTACATTCCAAAAAATGTAGTGTGAGTAGAGTAAAAAGTACTTGTCCAAAAAACTACTTGAGTAAGAGTAAAAGAGTAGCCTATTTAAAAGTACTCATGAGTATTGAGTAGTGAGTACTACTGAGCTGTGGATTCTACCCCCTTATAATAAACGCTAGCACTTTAAACATTTAGAAAGCATTGTACATACTTTAAATCACATTATCTTTTGTTGTTTGTCAAAAATTATGAAGAATATCTATCATACAGCATTTTTCATTTTGACGGACAACTTTTTAAAATACATCAAAACAACACTGAAAAACTAAGTGATAAAAAGATGAAAGAGTTTTTCGCAGTACACTCATCACCATTTAAATCATAATGTTTGAAAAAATAGATTTAAAATCAGGTGTAAGGCCTGCTATTTTTGCACATAAAATATTAATGTTTAGAACAAAGAATACAAACCCATTAGAAACTCATACGAGAGTTCATCACACACCAGGAGATGGGTTAAAAAGAGCCAATTTCTCTCCAAAACGGTGCCAGTTTTAGCATTTTGTGATAAAGAAATGAGAATCACTAAACATGATCATTTATGTTACAATTTAAACATAAATGCAAATTGTTCTAGAAGGGGGCATCATCCCCTTCCTTTTGCACAGCTACATTTACTCAAACTGTTATGCTGATAATACTATTTGTAAGGAAAAATTGCATTAAATAGGGAAGCATTTTCAGGGAAACTTTTTCAAAAGAAAACACACATACACACACGCACACACACACGTCTCTTTGCACAACTGAATGGAACAAAAAGTGTTGAACTTGAAAAATGTTTTTGCGCGAGTACACTTGCTAAATGAAGGTGGATTGTATAAAATGGATCAAACAAAAAACTTTGTTTATTAATGAGCTCCAGTTTTATTACATCACGCGCTGACAGAGGTGCAGCCTTTAAAATAACGCCACGGGTCATCAATAAGGTGCATACTGAATCTGGTCCTCCAAGTTCAGTACATTAAAGGGAAAGCCGCCTGCGAGCTTCAGTGTAAATATTGCATCAAAATCAAATCAATTTGAGCGCGATTTAAACCCGGATGATTGTAGCCACTCTAAGTTCGTCAGCCTTGAGAAAGCTAGCGTGACATAGTGATAACACTCGTTGCCTTCTCTAGTGCAGCTCAACCAGGTCTCGTCCCATTCGTCGATATTTGTGATATCACAAATCCCGGAAATGATGCGTTGTAGTCCAAACGAGTCGTTCGTTGAAGTTTTTTTCAAAGTGATTTCTGTTAAATAAAATATCTCCTTTTGAAGTGGACTTTGAGCTTTGTAACTTTGCAGATCTTCTTTTATGCTCAAACAGCAACATTACAGACTAACTAAAGTTGAAGTAACTAAAGTCTAACATGGTAAGCCGTTTTTCCACATTTCCAAGCGTTTTAGAGTGTCCCCAACACACTTTTTCACAGCGCTCATCATGTGCTCAAACTCATCAGGAGTCAACGAGCTGCCGACTTTTAACACTGTACGCAATACCCGCAACCTCACACCAAATTTCAGGCCGTGTAGATAGGCAACCATATATACAAATCATTTAGTAAGCAGAAATCCGAAATTTACCTTAACATATTAGAGGAAGATGCTGATAACTCTGAATTGATGATTGAAGAATGCGCTTCCAGCAGCCATGATTATCAGCAGTTTGCGGTTAAAGTTCCCCTTCAGGAACTCGACGGAGGTCTCTAGAGCAGCTAGTACGGCCGTCCCCTGCCGGTTCGCCGCTTCAGGGCACCGAGCTAGCCGCTCTAATTGCACCAGAGTTCAGTCTCGAGAGACTGATTCTCTCAGTAGACTAACGTGTCTCGGTGTCGCACGGTCCCCTCTGGTTCTCTCTCTGACTCATCCAGCTCCACTGGGGCTGGATGCCATGGTACAGACATGGCTGAGGCTTCATCTGTACACCTTTCCCCCGATTGTTCTGCTCCCGGAAGTTCTGGAGAGAGTGCGCTGGAATGAGGTCAGTCGACTGCCAGTAGCCCCGTTCTGGCAGGGCCGAGTATGGTTTTCGGACCTGATTCCTCTTCTCGATGGCGCTCCATGGGAGATGGTCTCACAGGCGGAGTGCTCTTCCACACTAGGCAGGGATTTGCAAGTCTGGCGGCGTGGGCATTCTCATTCCCATAGCGTTTCAATGCAGCTCAAGTTCCTGAAGGGGAACGTCTTTAGGTTACGTATGTAACCATGGTTCCCCGAAGGGAACGAGACACTGCATCTCAGGGCCATACTTCCGGCATCCCTGCCAGCGCTTGCTTCACTCCTAGAAGCTGACACCGGTTTCACCGCACGTGCTTTTATGCTTCCCGGTCGCTACGTCACCCCACCCGTGACGTCTCGCCCATCCATTGGACTGATTACACATGTGATTCAGAGCGTGGTCACGCTGGAGGCGTTCCCGTAGCATTTCGATGCAGCGTCTCGTTCCCTTCGGTTATCCATGGTTACATACGTAACCTGGAGACGTTTTCTATGCACAATTTGATTTGATGAGAGTCACGAGACCGATTACTCTCTCTATCCAATCACATTGATGGATAAAATAAAATTAAAACAAGCATGTAACGACCACAAACAGAGGGAAAGTAGAAAAGTAAAAGTACAGATATATCACTTAAAATGTACTTGAGTAAAAGTAAAAGTACACAATTTTTAAACTACTCAAAAAGTACAATTTCTGATTAAAAAAAACTACTTAATTACAGTAACGTGAATATTTGTAATTCCTTACTTCACATCACTGGGTTAGACAGCATATTTAATTTAATGTGGATGAAAATGAGGCTGTGAGGAATAGACGCACAGTCTTTACAATGGCAGACACAATATAAAGGTCCATAATTTTCACAATTTACAACTTTTATAACAGTTTTATGGAGTTTTTGTCAACTAAACGTTTGTCAGCTGAAAGTTAGGAAAGACATGTTGTCAGCTGAACAATGAACAATTTGCAATGAACAATTTTATGTTGTTAAAGCGATAGTTCACCTGAAAATGAGAATTCTGTCATCATTACTCACCCTCAAGTTCCCCCAAACATGTATGAATTTCTTTCTTGTGTGAAACATAAAAGAATATATTTTGAAGAATCAAACAGTTGCTGGTAGCCACTGACTTCCATAGTGCGGAGAAAAAAAAATATTAAGGAAGTCAATGGCTACCAGCAACTGTTTGGTTACCAACATTCTTCAAAATAAAGAAACTCATACAGGTTTGGAGCAATTGGTGGGTGAGTGAATGATGACAGAATTCTCATTTTCAGGTGAACTATCACTAAAATGATATGGTGCTACCCAAACTAAGGTCTATATGGACTTGAAATGTGTGCAAACAGAAAAGCTCCATTGACATTAACTACCACTAGAGGGAGATATGTTTCCACGTCAGAGTCCTCTATAAAAGAAACCTTTAAATGGACCAAAATCTGAATTTGAAGTTCAGTAAAAAGCTTTTTACACCAGCTACAATGAATCTAACTCTGTTAGACAGAGTCAGTTGGCAGTAAAAGCAATGTCATTTTCTTTATCACCGAAAGAGAATTCAATTACAATCCCTATTGTCATCATTACTATATCTGGGTCGCTGGAAAACCTCTAGACCACTGCATGCCTGTCATGTTGCACTTGTGTACTGTCTGGAAGCCTTTCACACCTCAACACGCTCCCCGCATCAGCTCAGACGCGTGCGGCGAATCTCAGGTGTTTCTCATGGCTGTCCGCACGCGAGGCACCGGTTGGCCTGTCTGTCAAATCTGACTACATTTGATTCGCTCAAGAGCCATTTGAGTCTTAATAACGTAAACAAAAATATCCTGGACTCTTAAAAGTAAAGAACAAATGCGTTTTGGGAGTCAGCGGTTATGATAGTTAAAGCATTGGGATTTCGGCATTGACGCGTTGAGAAGCAAATACAGGTGTGCGCTATAAGTGAAGCGAAGTCTGGTACAATAATTCACTCCAGAAAAGCCGTCAAACCCATTTATAGTTGTTTACCAGAGACAAATGTTCGTGTCAATTGAAGTTCATGTCATAAAGAAGATGCCAGCCGTACTGGCGTCAAAAAGGAAACATAATCTACTAAACCCCCACCCCACTCTTCCCTTTCACTGCATAAAAAACTGTTGAACCGACACAACGGGTGTGGAGTAAAACATCTGTCGTCGTTTACGGACTCTTATGTCATTCCAAACCTCTATAGCTTTCTTCTGTGAAGACAAAAGGAGATTTTACCAGAATGTTAATGCAGCTTTACAATGACAGCATATGGCAGCTATTAAAAAAATAACATCTCACAATTCAGATTTTTCTTTTTTTTATCTCAGATCCTTCTGAAAATTGTTTATATATTGCAGTTCTGAGTTTGTAAATCAGAACTGTGAGATAAAAAGTCACAATTACCATTTTTATTTTACCATTTTAGTGACCATGGTCCAATGAGGATAAAAAGCACCATAAAAGTAGTCAACAAACCGGAGTAATTTGTTGGACTAGCTGGATCGCAAAGTATGTTTTTGATTGACACAAAAATAAATAAATAAATAAATAACGGTTCCTTTGAGTCATTTGTTCGGAATTTGGACTTCACAGATTGCATGTTTTTGATTCACTAAAATGAACTGGTTCCAAAGCTACAAAAATCACACTGTAATGTTTTGATCCGCTAAAAAACACCGGTTCATAATAGTGATTCGTTTGGGAATCAGACTACACAGATCGCACTATATGTTTTTGACAGTGGTGGACGAAGTACAAAAATCAAGTACTTGAGTAAAAGTACAGATACGTATAATAAAATATTACTCCAGTAAAAGTACTTATTTTTCAATTTTACTCGAGTGAAAGTACAAAAGTACGCGCTTTGTTATGAACTTAAGTAAAAAAGTACTGATAGATAGATTTATTTAGCAATTTTATATAGGCTACTTAATTAAATTTTATATTAGCACATTATTTTTATAATCCTTCTGCTCAAAATACCTGGGATTTTCCGAAAATAACCACTAAATGGAGTAAAGATATATTTTTGTTGTTGATATGGACTACGTTGACGAGAGTGATGTAGTAATGGTCACTGTGAAGCTTACACTGCGAAGTACCTGAGAGAAAACAGATTTGACCATCTGATTTTCACCAGTAAGAAAAAAGTGTTTTAAAGCTTGTTGTTTTGCAGAACATCACATTTATATATGACATGAGAATAAGGCCTGAAGTTAGGAAGAACATTTTAAGGAAAATATAATTATATTTTCATAATGATTTTTTTCTTCTCAAACCTTGTCTGTGGTGTAAAAACATCCCTGGCCAAATGCCCCCAGAGGGCATCACTTCCCACTTTGATAATTACTGTAGTTACCATGTTCTGAACATGACATAATTTATTTTCCCCCAGATCTAATCTATCTAGGTGGTTGAATAAAAATATTTGGACTTTATATCTAAAAATTACCTCAACTTAGCACCAGCAAGCTTGTTAGCTAGACAGTTAGCATCAGCTAACAATATTAAATATTAAAATCAATATTTTATATTGTTAATCCAAACAATATAAAAATGTATACTGTTGATAAACAATATAAAAACAGACGTCACATAGGGCTAAATGCATAGCATTTTAATAAAACTGTTAAAGTTACGGCAGCGGGGAATATGAACGTGCATGCGTTATTTTAATCTGTGTTATTTTAATGTTTCCGGGGGTTTACCTAAAACATAGAGACACTGATGTTGATGTGTCTGCATTCAAGCATTTCAGTGGGCTTAAACAGATCACCCTTTACAGCAGATTTAGTTCACAAACAACTGACAGTTTTGACCTACATATGATTTTCAGTTACAATAATTAATTCAAGCATTTCAGTGGGCTTAAATAGATCACCCTTTACAGCAGATTTAGTTCACAAACAACTGACAGTTTTGACCTAAATATGATTTTCAGTTACAATAATGAATCCTAAAATTCGACATTAGTAACTTACTTTTAGCAGCATCAGTCGCGCACGCGCTCACAAGACCTCCCGGTTCTTACTTGTCTTGTGAATTCAGTTCACTGGAGACTCGCACTAAATGGTTCATTTGAATCAGGGAGTTGTCGACTCGAGAACAGCTGCAATCGGATCATTCTAATTCATGAATGAATCGTTTGGTGCGATTTGCGAAACGATTTAAAAGGTTAATTGAAAAGAATCAGTTCGTGAATGAATCAGACACCGCTTCTGCGTGTCGGAGCACTTGATATATTATAAGGAGTATATACGTATATATCAATATGTATATATTGATATATGTTTTACAGTAACGAAGTAAAACTACTCCGTTACTGTCCACCACTGAAAAAAAGAGTTCTGGAATCTAACTGAATCAATCGCAGCATATGTTTTGGATTCACTAAAAAGAGTCGGTTCTTAAGAGACAATAGGCTTGTTTGAGATGCGCCTCGCCTCGCCTGAAATCTACGTTTCACAACAAAACACAAGCGAGAAGTGATAAGGAAATAACGCGACAACCCGCATGCGTCAGACCGGAGTTCTCGAGCAAGATTGTAATTATTAAAATATATATATATAGCCCGCAAATTGTCTGTGAGCTGATTTCCAGCGCAGATTTTGCTCATCTCAAACAAGGCTATTGCTTCGGAATTTGGACTTCATAGATTGCAACGTATGTTTTGGATTTACTAAAAAGAACCGGTGCCTAAACTACACAGATCACACTGGCTGTGTCCGAAATCGCCCTCTATACCCTTAAATAGGGCACTATTTGAGGGAACAGCCATTTTTAGTGGTGTCCGAAACCATAGTGGATGTTCTCGAGTGCACTCATTCAATCCCACAATGCACTGCAAAAACGAGTGTACAACTGGTGCACGCTCAACGGCTAGAGAATACCCATAATGCACCGTGAGAGTCACGCGCCGAATGAATTCCCGCATCTCGCCAGAAGATGGCGCCCGCAGCTATTGTTTGATTAGGGTTTATACATCATTTCCGTGACAGAGTTCAAGATAAATCCTTTAATCTTACTACTGGAGCTGCTAGTTTGCTAGTTTCAAATGATTAATAAACAGCAAGCACAAACTATGCAAAAGCGGCATTTCTTCCGGTGCACTCAGTGTCCGAATTCACTAGGCTACTCGTTTTCATTCGCTCCTTCTAGTGAACTGAATTAGTGACCTAATGTAGGGAATAGTGAATGAGGGTATAGGGGGCGATTTCGGACACAGCCACTGTATGTTTTTGATTCACAAAAAAGAACCAGCTCATAAGAATCATTCATTCAGAAATCGGACTACACCGATTGCACCACATGATTTTGATTCACTAAAAAGAACCGGTTCATAAAAGTCATTCATTTGGAAAGTAGTTTGATTACACTGACTGGGTTGTTTGGTTTGATTCACTAAATCAAGTTTTATCGGAGTTATTACAGGAATTGGATTACACTGGTTGAGATGTATTATTTGGAGGAATACGCTGCTTGTTTGCAAGAGTCAGTTTTAAGGGAGTCGGACTACACTGGTCATGCTTTTGATTTGCAAAAAAAAAAAAGAACCAGATAAGTCATAGTCATTCGATTAGGAATCGAACTACACCAATCGCACTATTTGTTGAGCTGGATCATTAGGCTAGAGTTATTCATTAGGGAATCAGACAACATTGTCATACAGTAATTAAAAAAAAAAATGCAAAAGTGCAGCGTGAACATTGCCATTAACATGTTTGTGTTGTGCAGAAAAAAGCAAGGCATGTGATGAACAACAGAGTGAATAAGTGATGACAGCATTTTATTTATTTATTGATAGTGAGCGTGTGTCTCTCTTGTGCCTCTCATGTCTAACAATTCACTAAACAGCTCTACAACAATGGGAATAGGCGACATACGATGCCAGATCACCTGTGCACATTTTTCACTGTCACATGAGCACATTTGCCATTGCCTTCTTCTTCTTCTTCTTCTTGAAATTTTATTGGCGGTTGACAAACCTTCTTCGATGCCTGTTATCACTCCCTGTTTCATTCGTCTCTCACCCAACATCTTCCTTTCATTCACTTTTTTCTTGCAAACATTATCAATTTTTAGTGCTTTGTTTTTTTGTTCTTCTGTTTTACATATTACTAACAGGCTTCCATCTCTCAAAATCTTAGCCGTATCCACTTCTCCTAACTTTTTCTTCAACTCTCTAGACAATGCTATTGGACTTAGATTAACCTGTTCATCTTCCTTTCTGAATTTAAGAATTACTTTATATTCCTCTCTTACGACCTTTTTACGTACAACCCTATTATCTTCATCAAAGATTTCTCCGACCCCGTGTGGCCCTGCACTGCTCCTTACAAGACCGCAGAATATTGAGAAAGGCAGCTTCAGGCTCCCGCTGACTTTATATGATTTTTTACAGCAGGAAAATTAATTAAAACTTCCAGAGAAGGAGAAAGACTGCCAATAACAGCCTCAGATAATCTGTCAATGCACCTATGGGGAGAAGGTGGGGCTATGTGACAAGGCTAAAGCCAGTTCAAAATTACAGCTACATCTAATTGATTTTATTTGCATGTATATGAATGTGTTTTGGACACGAATATATGTTTGAAAATGTACATTGCATATAAAATTCTAAATTGAAGACAAAAAGTCTCAGAGGTTTAACTAGAGTAAATATTTATTTGACTAGGTGAATGTATTTGCATTACACCAAAGATTAAAGTTTTCAGTTTAATTAAATACTTTGGAAATAATTTTGAATATAGTTCGTCTTGTGCAGTTCATGGTAATAATAATACATTTCAGTGTTAATTCTGTGTTAATATACAGACGTTGTATTGCCACAAGGTGGCAGTGTTTCTTAGGACATGTCAGTTTTGCCCTGTTTACCATGTATTTATTCATTCACCTATTTATTGTTGATCAATATAATGCATAATGCAGAAAGTCTTCGGTCTGGATTGTAAGCACCTGAAGACTATTTGATGAGTCCGTCCGCATAGCCAAATGGATTTCACTGTGCAACTGGGATTTTATAATGCCTATAAAATCAGGGCTATTCTGCAAGCAAATGAGCTGTAAAGTTGATCAACTTGACCACAAAATGTGATGAGACTCTTATCTAACTATTAACTTAAGTTAATTATATTACGTGTAATTACATTATAAAACAGTGCTTAATATACATTCAAATAGGCACATGTTCTGAAGCTTCATTTTCATGTACATTTTTATATGAATAATAATGAACCACTTATTTGAGGTTCGGTAATGAGTCAGCTTACGTTACTGAAGTGTTCATGTCTGGCCTACAAACTGCTAAATACATAATCATAACAAGAATAAACACATGTGCCTGTGTTTGCTGTTGTTTCTTGATCTTTCTTGATTTATGTCGATGAATCGAAACGAATCGTGTCAATGACTGTCAAATCAAAGGTTCATGCAGCATTATTTATTTATTCTTCTGTAGTCAATCGCTGTCAAATAGAATCTAAGTACAAAATCGAGTCTTTTATTTCCTTCAGTCACGTACTATCGAATGCAACATTTGAACGTAAGCGAGTGTTTTGTTTTCAGCGAATCGCTGTCAAAGCATTTTTTGTTTTTTTTTGCCAACCGCGTCGAATCAAATCGAATCTTCGACACGGAGTCGAATCTTTTTTCTACTTCATCCAAGCGCTGTCGAATCGAATCTTTCTCCCTGTCATTCCCCGTCAGCATAATTGCACCATAAATATTATGGCGTTATGTTTGAAATAAAATATCAGACACATTTCTTATGAAATAACCGAGAAAAGACGAGGGCGTTTTGTCCTCGGCATATGGTTGTGCATTGTTGTTCTTTTTAACCCTCGTTTGTCTTTTGTAATCGGATAGGATGATCCTATCTCATTTGGCCACCCCTTTCGCTCT
>NW_015557089.1:371252-403465 GCF_001515605.1 Sinocyclocheilus anshuiensis | reverse complement strand
CTCTCTCTCTCTCTCTCTCTCTCTCTCTCTTTCTCTCTCTCTCTGACATCGGGGTTTTCTCTCTTACAGTAAGCGCCTGACACTGACAATGTGGACATCAGCGAGGAATATATAGTGTAGGCTATCATCAAAATTCGCATCGTGTTATCAGCGCATTCAACTTCATTATTACCAGGTAAAACGGCATTATTATGCCAGCTATCTTTTTTTCTGTATGCATATCGTATTTGTATAGCTTTTGGTAATCGCATCCGCTGTTAATCTGCTCCGGTCAGAAGTGAGCGATGGTTCAGAATCGCGCTGTTATCCCGTATTAAAGCGCTGCTGCTGCTGCTGTAGGCAAAAAAAAAGCTCCGCGCTTTGTGTACGGGTCCGTTTCAGCACCACTAATACAACTTAAACAACTAGTATTAATCGGAATGGCGAAGTTTACAGCTTAATGAACGTTTTATGGAGCAGTTCACCTCGCAGCTGTTTGAACCTGCTGTTTAAGTTAGCATAACGCGCAACATTTACCGTCCGTAGAGATTACGCGACCAAATTGATTTGTAAATTTAGATTGCTAACCTAGTTAATCTGATTAAACCAATGCAAAGTAAGAGCTGAACCAACCCAACCCTGGCTAGTGATCTAGGATTCAAATCTCACTCAAGCTGAAGATTGTTTATTGGTTCTTTGCAGCACTGTAAGGTTATGTCGCAACGTTTTGGTTGTATAAGGCTGTTTGTAGCCTATAAGTTGTTTATGCATATCAACATATTGGTTTCTAGTTTCATTAAAGGTTTAATACAGAACCGAAAAAGTTCTTTGTAATTAAAGCGTCTACATCAATCTTTGTTGATTCAGCTGAAGCCTTTATAAACGCCAGAGGTCTGGGTGATCACTCCTTCTGGACATGTGATTTGATTTTGGATGCTCTAATTGATTAGGTTGACCGGGAGCCGAACCCCTGCAATTAGTGCAAATACTAATTTGCTGGGGTCAGTGACTGAATGACTGAGCATCTTTGTAATTGAACTCATCCAGGAGAGTGCATTGGCTGTTTGGAACTAATTTTCCTCCATAATCAAACCTTTCTTCACTCCATCACCCTCTAATTTAACTTTATTATTATTCTTCTGTCAGTTTCTGTCAAATATTTTTCGATTAACTAGACCACTTGCACAGATAGTCAAATCTATCTATCTATCTATCTATCTGTTTATTTGTCTGTCTGTCTGTCTGTCTATCATCTATCTATATATTGTTTAAAAAACAATTTATTAAAAATGTTATATATTCATATTTTTTATAAATTTGACATGATATAATATAAAATGGTACTACTCTGAGAAAAATTGGTGTTTGATTTACTTTGAAACAATCACTTTCACTTATTACATTTCACAAATATCTACAAAGAAATACGTATAATTAAACATGAAATGTTGAAGTAGAAAAAATTGTAATACATTATTGTATACAACAATGTAGTTTGTTTAACTTACAACTTAAAAAATTATTTTTACAGTATATATATATATATATATATATATATATATATATATATATATAATATTTGAATGTAAAAGGAGGATCTACTGATATGTTAAGCATATAGTTATGCATAACTGTTACTGCATTATATAATGTATTTGCAAATATTATTAAGGCATTTGTGGAATAATAGAGTCGATCAGTTATTTAAATTATTCTCCATCACCTAGAAATGAAGTAAAAGCTTGACTGCTCTAGCTGAACTTGTAATGTAGAATAAAAAGCTCATTGTGCTTTTGTCATGCTTTATTTTCTCTGCTAAACTGTGTGGCATGTGAGCAGCTAATTCTTCTTCTCCGAATCACTGAATAGAGATCTTTGTTGTTGTACTTTTGCCTCGCTGTACAAACTAGCTTTGAAGTTAACTTTGGATATTAATAGGGTGTACAGGGACGTGTTCGTAGCTTGTCCTTATCACCTATTGAAGAATATTACTCTGAGATGTCCTTCAAAATAAGTCCTTCGAAGTTGCAAAGAAACTGACGTTTTGCATTTCTTTCGGTTCCTACGAAATGTCTATTACAAAATAAGACGTGGCGATGTAATTGTTGCCATTAAAGTGTGGACAAATCTGCACCAAAGCACATTAGTTTTGGTTCTTTGATTAAGTCCCCCTGTCAACTCAAACTGATATTCCCTCAAAGCGAGATTATAGGAAAACAAATTGCCTCTCTGGCTGAGGAAATTAGGAGGCCAAAAAACCTGATGAATGACTTAAGAAGGAAAAAAGAGGATGAAGTGTAAACATCCTTCCAAAACAAAGCCAAAACCAAGAGCGGCTTTGCCTGGAAGATCTTCAGACCTCCTCGTTGAAGTTCACCTAACACACAATGGCATTCAGCGTCGCAGACAGGCGATTAACTGCGGTTTAATCTGCACGAGGCCCTTTTCTCCTCCACATTCTGATCTACAACACTATTTTTATCCCCACAAAACAACCGCGCTTCCCCAACCCCCTAAAAACACTGCAGGCATCTGTGAGGAATCCAGCATTAAAGATAAGAGTGCAGGCTCACTTGGCACTGCGTGAGGATGCTAAGTTTGTCAGCGTGACATGCATGTGATTCATGCAAATTCTCCCTTGTGTCTGCCGTTTGTTTGTTTCGGGTGAGTTTGCAGCGCGTGGTGCGTCACAAGGCCCTCGGGCGCATGGCGGCAGAGCTGATCATACATGGTTTCTGTGTTTAAAAAAAGATCGGAGAAGATATTGACCGCTTGCAAGTACGTTGGCATCAGCAAACTTTGCCCTTGGCCTGAAATGTGACTGTCAAAACTGATACGACTGGGCCTTTTAACTGAATTTAAGGCACAGAATTCAGTCATTATATGTTGTTCCAAACCCATGTGACTTTCTTTTGTCTGTGGAAAAGGAAAGGAGAGATTTTGCAGTGCTTACGTAGTGACCACGTCTTTACAAACTCGCAAAAAGATTGGTCATTTGCAAAAAAAACAAAAAAAAAAATCATGAAGGAAACAGTTTCCGTTTCCAGTTACTTGAAGCTTTTGTTATAATAGCCAAGCGAGCTCAGTTTGATTTATTTCTGGCTGATTTTGAAATAACAGTTCAACCAAATACTTCTCCTTTACTACACTACTAAATAAAATATTTAAATTCTTCCATATCTACTGTAAAATACATTTTCAATGACCTATTATTAATATTTTAAGTATTAAGAAATAAGGGAATGTTTTAGGCAAAAAAAACAAAAAAAAAAATCATGAAGGAAACAGTTTCCGTTTCCAGTTACTTGAAGCTTTTGTTATAATAGCCAAGCGAGCTCAGTTTGATTTATTTCTGGCTTATTTTGAAATAACAGTTCAACCAAATACTTCTCCTTTACTACACTACTAAATAAAATATTTTAATTCTTCCATATCTACTGTAAAATACATTTTCAATGACCTATTATTAATATTTTATGTATTAAGAAATAAGGGAATGTTTTAGGGATGTATGACCAATATATGCATGATAAAATAAAATAAAAACAAAAAACTGTGATATCAACAGCCAAATATTATATTTATTTTTTTATTTTTATGTTGTTTCAGCCCATATTGGCCATATATTGGTCAATATTTGGATATTTAATGGTGCATGTCCTTCTTTCTGACTAGTTTTACATTTAGATCATCTAGCACCGACTTCATTTGTTACATTTAAACTAGCCTATTAATTCATTTATATCATGTTTTATCGATATGTTTTGCTTTTAGTATGTAATATACTTTTTGACAAATTAGTATTGAATTTTAATATCAGCCATTTATCGATTATTGTTCATAACATAAAAGGGAGTTTGTAAGGGATTTATTTATTTAGAACAAAATAGTATTGAATTTTTGTATCAGCCATGTATCAATTATTGGTCAGAACAAAAACTGTAAATATTAGTGCATCCTTTGTTTGTTTAATGTTTTGTTTATAGGGTTTATTTATATTATGTAATATATATTTTTAGACAACATAGTATTGTATTTAAAATATCAGCTATTTATCGATTATCGACCATAACTTGAATTATTAAAAAGAATTAATGGCTTATCAGTATCAAACAGAATTTTAATATTGGCGCATCTCGAGTTTATTTCTTTCTTTTTAAATCATCATAGGCTGCCATATGGAAAATAGCTGCATGAAGATTCTTCAAAAATTCTTCTTTTGTGTTTCACAGAAAAAAAAGAAGAAGAAAAAAACAGCACACAGGTTTGGAATGAAGTGAGGGTGAATAAATCATGACAGAACTTTAGTTTTTGGGTGAACTGTCCCTTTAAGTAAAAAGAAACCAGCGTATTGACAGATTGATTGCATAACAATGGCTTAACGTCTGTCATATGAGGTAAACAAATTAGCTCCATTGAGTCATGCAGAAAGAGACCAAACTTGCTGTCACAGTGTGTTTGGTGCTGAAACAACTGTTCCACCAGACTCTCCTCATATAGCACTTCCTCCAGCTACATTTGTCAGCTTACATGAGTATATTTTCCCCGGCTGGTACATTTATAGGTAATGCAGTGAATTTTATTTTTGACAGACTGGTCCATTGGTAACTCTTTTTGTCATGCTTTATTTTATATTTTAGGTCTTGCTGTATGCACTGTATAAATAGATTTTCAGAAGTTACAAATAAAACAAAGACTATTGAAATACGTTTTACAAAAAAAAAACCGATTTCAATCTTTGTATTATAAAATTTCACATATTCAGTGTCACTTGCCGTTTCTTTGTAATTATTTCTGACATTTTGTTTTATGTATGTATGTATTTATTTATAGTCACTATGGACTGCAGTATGGAAAAGAGCTGCATGAAGATTCACATTAAAAAAAAGTAATTTCTATTCAATTTCAGAAATTGCTAGTGAAAGTAAATCCTACACTTATTTTTCAGTGTGGTGTCATTTTCATTCTTCTTTCAGATTACTGGTTTTGACAAAAAAGGGGGAAAGTAATGAATGTTCATTTGAAACGGACATCATATCTCACTATTTCAGCCAGCTTCTAACGTATAGCGTCAAGGTTGTTGCTTTTTTCTTGAGACTGTATCTAAAGAAGCGATTCTCCATTATGCAGGTTGTTTTACACTCGTATCTGCTTCAGTTTTCTCCCATCAATGTCACAACAGCACCCCCTTCCTCACCCACTGTCAATGTCGTGCTTCCAACTTTTTCCGAGCGTCTTTGATATATTTCTTTGGAAGAGAGGTGTTGCAATTTAGAGCTCTGAGAATTTTTAGATCAAGACGTGCTTCTTTTCTATCTCTCCAATTCCCATCGGTATCAAAGCCAGCTGGCAAGGTTGCAATCAAAACGTTGAAGATGATTTCCGGCAAACGCGACGCGTTTGACCTGCTCGTGAAAAGTGAGAGAACATTGCTGTTTTGATAAACGAATGCACAGATATTTGCGGTTTAAAACGACTGTTAGAGTTAGCGAGGATTGTGTAATTGTTCAGTCGATTTATGAAGGCCTCTGCTGAATAATTTCCAACAGAACGGTGCTTTCATAGAAAGAGAATGCATATATTGTTTCATGTGTGCTAGCGAGCAGAATGCGCAAAACGCAGCCCACTGCTCCGAACAAGCTTTCCCTTATTTGTCTGCTTTCCGAGAGATCGAGGTCATTGTTAATTGAAACACAGACACATGTTAATTAGTGTGAGATATTTTCCCCTGAATCTCTCCAACTAACGATGTCCTTCAATTAATTACCGTGTTCCTGTCTCCGCTGCAAGCTAGTGCTAGTTAAGAGAAAAATAAATGAAAGGGATTGTTCGCCCACAAATGAACATCCGCTTATGTAGTTCACAAACGGACTTCCGTTCTTCCGTGGTGCACAAAAGAAGATGTTTAGCAGAATGTTCACGCTGCTCTTTTCCTTACAATGAAAATAGTGGTGACAGACTGTCTAGCTGCAAAAAGCACCTGATTTTAGTTGCACTTCTGCATGTTCAAACCCAGTGCCGTTTGGTGTCATTGATATCAAACCTGACACAGTGAAGACACAGCTACAGATTATGCAAATATTGACTTAAATTTCAGTCTGGTTTTCAAAGAGCTGGAATATATCACACAAAGTCACATGAACCACTATTATGAGACTTTTATGGCCCTTTTTGTCATTTTTGGAGCAGTGTTGTTATTGTAAACTAAAACTAGCAAGAATTGTTTTGTTAACGGAAATATTGCTAAGCTAAACTAAGCTAAACTAAAATAAAATAATAAAAAATGTCCCCATAAAACATGGAAACACAACATGCGTGTGTGTGTGTGTGTGTGTGTGTGTGTGTGTGTGTGTGTGTGTGTTAATATTTTTTTGGTAATAATGATAAAATAAATTATAAATATTAGATGAAACTTGAAAAACCTACATTTTGAAGTAAAATTGAAATAAATTTAAGTTGAAGTACTAAAATCAATGAAACATTAAAAAAACTGAAATATTTAAATAAATATATCCTAGTAATTTTGTTGACAAAAGAGCATAACAAAATTACTAGAATTTAAACTAAAATGTCAAATTTACAAGGTAATAAATGAAAACTATAACAGAATATAAATAAAACTAAAATAACAATGTTTGGGAGTTTGACAGTGATGGTCACTATTAATGGAAAAGAGCAGCCTGAACTTTCTACTAAACATCTCTTTTTGTGTTTATATTAGACACACAGTCATTAATAAATTATATTATATACATATTATTTGAAATATTGTTACAATTCTAGCCAATACTGATAAACGTATTTTCATGTTATGGGCGATAACTGATGAACAGACGATATTGCATACAATTGTGTCTAAAAAATAAAAATAAGAGAAACACTAAAAGCTAAAAGCAGTAATTTGAAATGCTGCAAGTGATACTTATTTTGTTTATTAATGATATTATAATTATATTGTATTATATTTCACTTTAATATACTGTTGCTTCATAATTTGTTTTTGTTTTTTTTACAGTAAATCTAAATGTAAAAGCAAGTGAAATTGTGATTTTGTTGAATTGTTAGTTTAGTGAAGCTGCCATCAATTTAAAAGCTGGCCTGAGAGAAATCAAACGCTCTCGGAGATACTCTAATAAAGCTTGAGTAATTAATTCCAAACCGGGAGGATTTCCTGACAACTGCCAAGTTTCTCCATGGTGGTTTTTGGGATATAATCAGTCTGACGAGTGTATCAAACACCTGTTTACCCCAAACAGAATGGCTGCCACCTTCCATTTTAATCAGCCACAGGAAAATTGCCATTGTGTGCCTGACACACCACCTCTTCTCCAGCCCAGCAGCCCAAATGCGGATCTATCTCCTCTCTGCAGAGAGATTCCCCCCCAAGCGATATTTATGAGATGCACTATCTGCCTCCCACAGCCACAAATGATGTCCTTTCCGGAAAGACATGCGTGTACCTGAATGTTTTGGGCACCTTGCCATGCCACGTTGCCTTTACATTAAGAGGAAAGCTGTAGTACAATGCTATTTTCTGAAGTGGTACTTAAAAGAATGAGGAGGGGAGGGACCTCTGGACTTCCGCCACTCGTTGGGAGTCTTGATAGTGGGAAAGAGGAAAAAAAAGAAAAAGAGTGTTCATTTGAAAGCACTCTGTATCCTCAGAGGGACAGCTAAGCGCATAGGGAAGAGTTGAAATCCTCCATTAGACTGAAAGGTTACATGTTAATAACTGACTGTGGAAAGGGGATAGGAGAATGAACGCTTTTTGGCATTTGAGCTAAGTGAAAATTGTGTCTTGCAAACATGCGATGATAGCAGAAGGGAAGAGTGAAGTATGGTCTGTAATAGCAGGATGTTAAAGTGGGCGTCAGCTCAAAATTGATCTTATTTATTAATGTGTTTCTGGTCTCATTGTGATTGATTTGGAGCGTCTTTTTCCAAATGTCTTTGCAACTTTTCATCAACATTGTTTCGCCTCTGCAACAACTAGGTCTTGTTTTGTAGGACAATAAAATTAATGGTAGATTGTTTATTTTATAATAAATATTTAGAACATATATTTTAATATACAACCTATTTTATAAATATTTTGAGAATTTTATGAGGCAAAATCTGCAATTTTAGATGAAACACACTACTGTCTGATGACACAGGGAAACTGGTTTTGAATATAATATTTCCCTAAAGTCATGATTCATTCATTGTTGAATCATAACAGAAGTATTCTTTTTTCATTTGTTCACAAATGATTTTTGCTAATCTGTTATCCAACAGCAGTCGGTAATATATTATAATAATATATGAACATAATATTATTGATATTAAAATTAATCGGATATATATATCTATCTATATTCTCCCAACAATGAAAATATTGCTATCATTGACAAATCATGGACGATTGTGCGGATGATTTCTCAAATTTCTTCCCTTGTGCTTTAAAGGAAAATAATAATGTTATACAGGTTTGGAATGACATAAGGGTGATTAAAACGACAACATTTTCATTTTTGAGCAATCTACTCCTCATACACTCTTAAAAATAAAGGTGCTTCAAAAGGTTCTTCAAGCGATGCCATAGAAGAACCATTTTTGGGTCCACAAAGAACCATTCAATCAAAGGTTCTTTAAAGAACCATCTCTTTCTTACCTTTTTGTAATCTGAAGAACCTTCTTACGCCACAAAGAACCTTTTGTGAAACAGAAAGGTTCTTCAGATGTTAAAGGTTCTTTATGGAACCATTTAGACAAAAAGGTTCTTCTATGGCATCGTGAAGCACCTTTATTTTTAAGAGTGTAATATGCAGACCTCTTGTGTGATTGTCCATTGCAAACTTGAATGCCAGGTCGAATTACACAGAGCGACCGAAGCGAGACGACACAATCGAGCAGCCATGGAAGAAGCGCTTCCACGTAATCAAGTTGTACAAGAGCATGCTCCACTAATTCACATCTAATGCGCAACTTTTAAGCAAGATCTAGGTCAAACAGTACGTCTCATCGAAAGAAAGAAAACGTCAAATGTGCCTTTTATTTTAAATGAGTCCCCATGCATTATTCGGCTTCTCCAGCTCATGCTTGGGCGCACAATTATGTCAAGCAATGCCTTGGCTCTTGAACAAGCGTCTGAATGGTTCACTTGGTCGTAAAGAAGATCGCAGAAGCACTCAAGTGCTTTATTATTTAAAACCCATCATCTGCTCATTTCCGAGTCTGTAGCCCTACTGCATCTCCTGAGCTTGCATGAGGTGGATTTGTTTGTGCAATCCAAAAGCAAAACGCCCATCTGCAGTCGTCAGGGAATCTAGATGTTTGTGTCCTATGGATGCAACCAGTTCTGGGACATTGTCACCTATCTCACATCCTTATCAGGGAACCCTAGGTGATTACGATAAATGTAAAGTTTTTTGGCATACGCGCTGGAAGGGTTGGCATTGTAAATGAGGTCAAACTGATATGCCGAGTACAGAAATAAGGGAATGTTGCTTGATGATTTTACTTAATTATGTTGGAGGAATATGTAAAGATGCGAAAAGATCTGTAAATGTGGAGCAGCAGAGACTGGAAATCTTACGCTAAAATCCTAAACTTCTAGCACATGAAATATTCACAAAAATGTACTGTTCTATTGCCATAGTACAAAGATTTTATTGGTACCATGTTAAAAAATATAATTGTAATACTATGGCATTCTTTGAAGATATATTCATATTCAAATACCACGGTATTTACATGGCTCTTCAAGGTACTTCATAGTATTAGCATAGTATTTTCATATACACCATGGATGACTATGGACTATAGGTCTTTTTTTTTTAGTAAAAATGTACTTTTTGAACATTTACCATGGTAGTACAGTAGTATTTTTGTAAATACCATGGTACTGTATGTGGTACCATATTGCAAAGTACCATAGTATTACCATGTGATACCATAACTATGCTATTGCACTGCTAGAGTATTTTTTTGTTATAAAGGATGGTACTCTGAGGTATTACCATGGTACATGTCTAAAGAATATGGTATTCTTGAATATGGTGCGTTCTTCTAAACAATCGGACTTTCGTCTGGCAGACAAAAAAGCAGATGAAAAACCTTATAGATTTGCTTTGAAGGAGGGACTCGAGCCATATCTGGGGGTCAGAATGTCACACTTTTGAGTTGAGCCAGTAAGTAACTACCTATCAACCACCGAGATTACAATAGCAACAGCACAGCAATCACCCAGAATGTTAATTTGTCTAACAGTACAGCTCATTTTTTTCATCTTTGTGTTCTGCCCGACGACAACCGACTTATATCTCTCCAGAAAACAAGAAAACTATGCCCTTGTTTGTGAGACAGTTTCCCCTAAGTCAAATAAATAACAATGGCGAAGGAGCTGCCATAATGGAAGCTCACATGTCATGAGGAATGCTCCTAAGGCGGCGCGAGAGGGGGGTGTTATGCTGTGTGGGCGCATGCATGCACGTCTTTATCCTCGAACACGTCAGAATGATTCATACGATGACAGAGCAGCCACTGTGCCGGCCCCGCCATCGCTTCCCGCTCACAAGTGGCTGCTTTGTGCCTCCGTCAACCTCGGTGCAGAGACGGCAGGACACGATGAGAGGGGACCCATTCAGAGAGAGATGTCCGCACTCTCTGGATTTGACCAGTCCAAGACCGGTGAGGAGGAGGAGAAGGAGTGAGGAGAGACAGCAATGGGGAGTCTTGCCAAGTCGGCAGGCAGCATCCATTCCCATCTTGAATTTAATATCCTAATGTGCTCTTGGAATCGCAGATCTAATAAGGAAAGAGATGGGGGGAAGGAGGGAGGGAGGGAAAGAGGGTGGCCCTTTTCAATAATGAAAACTGGGCAGAAATCTCTCAAGCAGCAAGAGAAAGAGTGCGAGAGAGGCCTACCATAAATTACAGAGTCAGGAAGTGACACGCACGTCTCCAAAAGCTCTTGGAAATGCCAATATCTGGACTTATTTGTAGTGCAAAGATGCGGCAGTTGCAATCCTGAGCAGAAAAAGGGCTTTGCTGGGTGGAAAATTCAAGACTGAAGCATTGCTGACTGTGAACCTCAATCCAGCCGGTGTAAAAGAAACAGCCGACTGCTCAACTTTATCTACCTCTTCATCATGCTTTCCTTTGACCCATCTTTTCGTAGAGTTCAGGTATTTGATTGTTGCTCCACAGCACAAATCTGTCCATTTAAAAAACAATTTTGACAGTGTTGTAGTCAAGTCCAGCTTATTTGAGTCCGAGTCCAGGCAGAGACCTGATTAAGAGCCAGAGCTAAAAGAAACAAGAAACGGGTCAAGTCTGAGTCGAAACCAAGACCAGGCGAGGGTATAGATGAAGTAATGATCAAGTCCAGAAACGGGTCAGGTCTGAGTCAAGGCCGAGACTAGAAGGGGTTTGAGTCAGAGTCAAGACAGAGACCTGAAGAAGGCAGAGTCCGAGTCAAGACACAGACCTGAAAGGATCGAAAGGATGGGTCGAGTCCAAGTCAAGACTGAAACTAAAAGAGGGTCGATTCCGAGTCAAGACAGAAACCAAAAACCAGATGGAGTCCAGAAATGGTTTGGGTCCGAGTCAAGACCGAGACTAGTAGGCGGTTGAGTCAGAGTCATGGTCGAGACCAGAAGAGGGTCGAGTCCAAGTCTAGACCGAAACCAGAAGATGGTCGAGTCAAGACACAGGCCTGAAGAGAATCGATTCAAAGTTAAGACCAAGACCAATTCCAAGTTAAGACCAAGACCAGAAATGGGTTGAGTCCAAGTCAAGACCGAAACTAGAAGAGGGTCGATTCCGAGTCAAGACAGAAACCAGATGGAGTCCAGAAATGGTTTGGGTCCGAGTCAAGACCGAGACTAGTAGGCGGTTGAGTCAGAGTCATGGTCGAGACCAGAAGAGAGTCGAATCCAAGTCTAGACTGAAACCAGAAGATGTTCGATTCAAGACACAGGCCTGAAGAGTATCGATTCCAAGTTAAGACCAAGACCAGAAATGGGTTGAGTCCAAATCAAAATCGAAACCAGAAGAGGGTTGATTCCGAGTCAAGACAGAAACCAGAAACGGGACAAATTTGAGTCAAGACAGAGACCTGAAGAGGATCGAATCTTAGTCAAATTCGACAGACACAAGACAGAGTCTGGTCTGAAGTACTACAAGACTGATTTTGGAGGCCATTTAAAAATGGATTAAAAATACTGATGAATCATCTTGTACTCACATTTTAGTCCAGTCAAATGCTCTCTAGAATTTTAATGCCCTTCCCTTTAATACAACCTGCCACATACTAACATTAGCAATCAGGGATGACTATCATAAACTAAACGTCGAGAATTGTATCATTCCATCTGTAGGAAAGAAAAAATCACAAATGATATCTGTTTAATATCACAATTGTTTCTTCAAGATGGCAGTGCAATTTAAATGGAGAGCAAATTGAGACTTTTGCTTAGTTTACCACAAAATGAGTTTTCTTCTGTGGAACACAAAAGAAGATATTTTGAAAAATGTCTGCATGTTTTTTGTCCATACAATAAAAGTCCATTTTTATCTTGGATGCCACTGACTTTCATTGCTTGGACAAAAGCAGTTGAAACATTCTGCGAAATATCTTCTTTTGTGTTCCACAGAAGAAAGTCATGCAGGTCTGGAACAACATGAGGCTGAGTAAATTATGTATAAAGACCACAGACATGGTCAATTTTCGATTTCATGTTGACTTTAAGTGAACATAACTGAGAACTATGTCTCCTGAGCTATAAAAGAACAACATTTGAGCAATAAAATCTTACTCCGCCTTATTGCTTTCCTTATTCTCTCTCTCTCTCTCTCTCTCTCTCTCTCTCTCTCTCTTGTTTTCTCACCTCCTTGTTTTCTCTTGAATATACATGTCTGCGCTGGTAATTACTGCATAGATCTCTCTGTTATGTATCGCAGAGGATCTGGTGTCAGTATGAATTAGGGATGAGACAGCCCTGCAGCTGACGTCTGCACTCGTTTTGAAGATATAATCATCCACCCTCGTGGCTCCACCAGCACTCGTTTCCATCCCCACCTACTCGTTACGCTAAAATACAAGCTAATCGCTATTATTAGCCCGCTAGGTTTCTGCAAAATAAATCGATTAGTCTGACCTAGTTCGATTTGAGGTTTATAAACAAGGCGAGGTTTAGTAGAGGTTTAGCGTCTCCCATACTGGTGGGATGATGGGTCTGTCATGGCGCTCCGGCTTAGTTTTCGCAGCAGGCATCTAGTCGTTCCAGGATCAAGGCTGTACCCTGCACAGTCCTCAGAAATAATCTAATTCCTCTTTCCCGGAATAGGCAAATAAATCTCACTACAGGACAGACGCAAGCTTGGGCTCCACAGGACAGAACGGGACAGATATATTCCCATTTTGTCCATAATTTCTGGCTTTGTCTCTCTTTTAGTGTATTTTCCCAAAATACAATTTTCAGGCAAATAGCATCACATTCAATGTTAAAACATTATTTTATGTTTGTGACTCAAATAACTTGCAATGATTTCACAACCTTGCAGATTACGTTAGGTTATACCGCAGCACTTTTCAAAACTTTCTAGACCAAACCTAATAATAAAATAAAATAAAATAAAATAATTTGGTTGACCAGAAATCTGCATGCAACTTTTAGAAAAGTTACATTGTATGCAACCACAATCAAACATTTAAAAAACATGCATGGGACTTAACAAATTAATACTTAACATTGTGTAATAATAGGATATTCTCATCCTAATAAGCAAACGTTTTGGTGATGCATAGTGGAATATTTATAAAACATCGCAAGATTTTCTAGCAATGCCATTACAGTGTTTTTGCAATGTTATGATTTTTTTTTTTGTAGTACGTGTATTACATAGTTATGATTTAAAAAAAAACATTAATATGCAATATTTACAGGACTTAAAAAAAAAACATTTTTACAATGTAGCTGTGCTAACGGAGTATCACTCACTCTTACAGTACTTGTATTTAATTAGTAAACACATTACTTTTAAAGAAATATGCGCCAAAAAAAAAAGAAAAAAAGTAGCCTTGTGTAGTAGTGGGTTGGATGTCACTAGGTTTATAAAACGTTGCCAGAAGATTTTCTAACAATGTCATTACAACGTTTCTGCAATGTTATGAAAATATTAATTTAAAAAAAGTGTAAGAATATAGGATAGAAGCATCATTACTTTTCAGGAATAAAATTAAAATCAGTTTTGCCAGTCAGGTGTCGTAAGTGTATGTGTTTTTATGCAGCATTGATTACATTGTGAGAGCAGAACAGCGGCGGCGGTGAGCAGTGTAACTCCGGCTAAAGGAGCTGGCACACTTGCATTTGAGCATGCACTTTTATTTTTACACAGCGTTTGTGTTCCTCTGCGGCATGCGGTATTTCTTTACCTCAGCACTGAGCTGCTTATCATTCTAGAGGCTGGTTACCACTTGCTGGCTTTGATCAAACCCTGTTTCTAGACACCCCTCCGCTCCGCCTTTACTCTGCTTGCCATGAAAGACCCTGACGCCCATTACTTCTGCATCTCTCCCACAAATCCTCTCTGCTCTTTCCTGATGGCCTATGGGCGGTTTTGATGGAATGTCATAGGTTGTTATGAGTGGGTGAGAAGTGCCAAGCTCTCGGAGGTTCCCTCAGCCCTGTCCTCCCACCGCGCGCTAAGCTGTTTGTTGCTGGTGTGACAGTAGCAACCGCTAACCGTTGCTAAATGTGGCCTGCTTTTCCTAGCACTGGCTAATCTCACTTTGTTTCGCCAAGCTCCTAGTTTCCACAAAGCATAACAGCGTTTGCTTTTAAGAGCCGGCCCGGGCCGAGCTGGAGGGATTTACGGGGCGAAAGCTTCATCACTGCAGATAAATCAAAGCCCACTAAATGTATTCATACACTTATAATTCAAGACTGGATGTTAATCATTCAATGCTAGAGTGTTTTTGTTTGTGGCTAGGGATTTTTTTTTTCTTCTTTCTGTCTGCCGAGTGCCTAAAATATTTAACAGGGCTTGTGCTATTTTTGGATGGAAGCTCATTCTCCCTCACTGTGTGTGTTCCTTTTCTTTTTCTCTTTTCTAACCATGAGACAACGACTTCTGAAATTCAGTCGGATGCAGTTTATAGCTGTGCCAAGAACAAGCAGAGAGTAGCGCTTTGAGGTATGATGGCGTTTACCTGGCGACAGTTAATGTGTTACTGGGTAGAGATTCTGCTCTACCATAGTAACCATAGTATGTCAGTGATGCTATTTTACAAAATCCATGTATTATGTATTGTATTGATATGATAATAATAATAATAATAATAATTATTATTATTATTATTATATTATTATTATAATCATCATCAATAAATACACTATAAATAAATGAGAAGTATTAGTAAAAGTAATAATAATTAGTTGTAGTACTTAAAAATAAATTGCACTATAAATACATATTATTATTAGTAGTAGTAGTAGTAGTAGTAGTATGTTTATTTATTCATATTTCAGTTTATTTTTAAATGTAATAATAATAATAATAATAATGATAATTAGTAGTAGTTAAAAATAAATTGCACTATAAATACATATTATTATTATTATT
This sequence comes from Sinocyclocheilus anshuiensis, assembly GCF_001515605.1. NCBI lineage: Eukaryota > Metazoa > Chordata > Actinopteri > Cypriniformes > Cyprinidae > Sinocyclocheilus > Sinocyclocheilus anshuiensis. Next base: position 387,877 of record NW_015557089.1, on the reverse strand, counting down.
ATTAATGGTGTTTATTCATGTTTCAGTTTATTTTAAACTTAATATTAATAATAATAATAATAATAATAATAATAATGATAAGTAGTAGTCGTTTTAGTAGTAGTGGTAGTTAAAATATATTGCACTATAAATACATATTATTATGATGATGATGATGATGATTATTATTATTATGAGTATTTTTTTTTTTTTTATATTATTAAAAGTATAACAAACAAACAAATAGATATATAAATGTGTTTTTCAGATAAGAATATGAATAATGTATACTGTGTATATAATGTATACTATGTACTCTATACTATATACTATGTATATATACTGGTCATATCATTAAAATAATTATTGCCATTGACTAGAATTTTAGTCTAAACATTAATACAATATAATGTTTAAGCAAAACTGTATTAGATAAGACTTTTTTCATGAAATATATTTAGAATTATTTTTCTTTCTTAGTTGGCTAATTTTTTGTTTAAGCAAAAACCTCACTGTATTCTATTGAATTTATTAGATCTATTTTTGGTCCAACCACCCAGACCTAGCAGAAGTATATGGGGGCCAAAACAAGCTTGCGTTTTCGACAGCAATGGTGCTTTGAAGATATTCTGCATGCAAATGAAAGAAGCTGGCAGGTGTCACCATTCACTAAGGACATGTAGCCTATCCGCGTGCATGTTAATCACTTTCAATGCATCCTAGATCTTCTTCTTTCCTCCCCACTTCTCCCTGCTGTGCATCTGTCCATCACAATGACAGACAGATGGGATGTGCCCTGGAAAAAGAAAATCTGCATGGAAATCTGCTGTTGTGACAGACAGAAAGACCCAAGTCCTGTATTCAGAGACAAATCTCATGCAGAAAAAGCTAAACTAAGAGCAGATTCAGGTGGTAATGCTCTTAGCCTCTGCGCCCCGTCCTGCTACAGTTCGTCAACCGCGCTGTGCTTTCCCACAGGGCTAAAGATAGGATGCGTGTTGGCTCACTCTCAGTTCTCCACATGATGTTGATGTGAAGTCATTACTTCTCAAAGGACCGTCACGAATCTCGATGGATGTCATGAGACCTTTGACTATTAATCGAAGGTTTGAAGTGTCGTTTACAGTGTCAATGATGAATGTTAAACACTTGCTTCTGCCCAATTAAATTTGAAGCCTTCAGATATTATTTTGGGATACTTTTATCCTGCCTGATGAAAAGGCAGTTTCTTGTTGATTACTGCTTAGTTAGCTGGTAGGACATGCTTCTCACTGATAAAACCCGGTGAGGCCGATTAACCTGGTCGACCAATTAAATGTAGATAGACATGTATCGATATTAAAATTCAGACTGATTTATTTTCATGTTTTGGTTACTGAAAAATGATATTAAAATGATATATATGGATGCATATAAAAATGATAAAATATATTAAAATATAGATAGAAATATAGATGAAAAGTAATCAGCAACAACAAAAAATAGCAATTGTATGTAATTATAATTATAATAACAGACTAAGCAAAATGTATAAATCTATATATTTAAAAATGAAAAGTCCATTTAACTCAATTCAAATTGCCCTTTCTCTAAAGATGCATGCATCATATAAGTACTATGCATAGTATATTGTGCATAAATTGATATATTTACATGAGATTAAATGTCCTGTATCAGCATATATATGGAAATCCAGAATCAACTGATGCAATAAATTGGGGAAACCTGTAATATCAGCTGATAACTGTATATTGGTATATTATATATCTCAACATGTAGATGCTTAAGCTAGTTAAGCAGCAGTTGGGAGTTGCACAGAACAAGCGTTACCTTACCGTCACAGTAGGCATCGCTGCTTTTCAGAACTGATATGAGATTGTATTGCTCCTTGTCTTTTCTCGTTAGCTTCACTGCATGTTTTAAAACAAATGTCACCCATACACAGCGCCCAACTGTAATAAGCTTTATTACAACACTCACAGGTCCTACAAACCAATCCTCTCAGTTGCATATCACCTCAAGCGTGACCACCAAACATGCTGTCTGGGATTAGACTCAAAGGTCATATGTCCTAGTAAGCGTGCCATTTATGGTGAGATGAAAGAGCGTGGTTTGAGGAATAGCTTTGAATACCTGCCATGACATGTGCCTCTCGCCTGAAGAGCAGCATGTGGGATTTTCCTGGTGTTTTGAGTATACAAGTGGCTTCAAATGAGCTTTTTCCACACATGGCTTCCCAGAGCCCAACACAAAGCCCCTGTTGAAGCTGTGAGATGGTTTCTCATTAGAGAGCTGGCTGCTTTTATCGAGTTCTTTGACTTTAGCGCTAGTGTTGAGATGTTCTACATTTTACGATTTGGTCTTTGGATTACCGCCATGATGGATTATACAACTGGTGGTCTAGACAGTTTGGATTGCTTGCTGTTTAGTGTCCTAGTTTATTTCGGCCTTACAAAACAAGTACAAAAACAAGAGCTCCAATCACTTTTGTGCTGGTTAAAACGTTGTTTACTGGTCAGCAGCCCATTAAATTAGGTATTTTGGCTTTGGGGTCTTTAAAGGAGTAGTTCACCCAAAAATGAAAGTTTCCTCAGGTCATCCAAGATGTAGATGAGTTTGTTTCTTCATCAGATTTGGAGAAATGTACCATTACATCACTTGCTCATCAATGGATGCTCTGCAGTGAATGGGTGCCGTCAGAATGAGAGTCCAAACAGCTGATAAAAACATCACAATAATCCACACCAATCCAGTCCATCAGTTATTGACTTGTGAAGACAACAGCTGTGTGTTTGTAAGAAACAAATCCATCAAGTCATTTTAACTTTAAACTGTCACATTTTGCAAATGAGTCCATAACAGTGCTTCCTCCAGTGAAAAAGTCCATCTCCCGTTGTCCTCGAACGTCAAAATCCTCCACCATATTTGTTTAGAAATGTTTTGGACTGTTTTCACTTGTAAACGTCGCTTGATCTGTGCATATTTCTCTCCTGATTCAGACAAGATGATTTTTTTTTTATGGAAAAAGCAATATTATGGATAGAGGACTTATATTTTAGCCCGAAACAATAGTTTGTGGTTAAAACTCCTTAATGATGGATTTGTTTCTTACAAACAAGCTTTTGTCTTAAGTCAATAACTGATGGACTAGAGTATGTGGGTTACTGTGATGTTTTTATCAGCTGTTTGGACTCTCATTCTGACGGCACCCATTCACTGCAGAGGATCTACTGGTGAGCAAGTGATGTAAAGCTACATTTCTACAAATCTGATGAAAAAAAAAAAAAAAACATCTACATCTTGGATGGCCTTAAGAGCAGTACATTTTCAGCAAATTTTCATTTTTGGGTGAACTAGTCCTTTAAATTGGGATTCTGTTGTTTCTAAAGACAGAGGCTCATGGGATAGACGTGTGTTACAGTAACTGAAGGTCACAGCCCAGAATGGCAGGTCCCGTTGGAATCATGCATATCAATTATTTTTATTTCTTGTTTTTGGCTGACACTCGGAGTTGCCAGTTTGGGTGCCTGTTTTAGAGCGCTGGCATTCCAGGCAAGGTAAGCGCCCACATTTAACCAACGGTTCGGTTGTTTTATTGGTGTGGCGTCACTCCAGCATAAATGAATAGGTGTTATGACCCAGCTCTGCCTCTGCTCAGTGGGTGAATGCAGCACAATGTGTAAATGTGTGTTTAAAGAGTTTTGAAAGAAGAGTAACCATAACATAATTTAACTTTAGAGAAAATATACAGATGAGGCACTTCAATTTAAGCCCAGCATGCGAGAACTTCATGAAACCATGTCTGTGTCACATTTTATGGCCAAATTGAAATTTAGGACCATTTAAGATCTTTGTATTGCTTATGAATTCATAAAATAAAATGATTCAATAAATTAATTTATGGTATGGAAGGTTATAAGAAGTTTTCCTTTTTTTATTTTTTTTACACACACACACACGTGTATGTATATATATATATATATATTATATATACACATACACGTGTGTGTGTGTGTGTGTGTGTATGTGTGTGTGTGAAAAATAATAAAATAAAAGGAAAACTTCTTATAACCTCATATTAATAACTACAAGATTAATTATATTTGTACTTTAAAAAATTGTCTCACTGTAAATTTACAAAAAAAAGGCCAATTTAAGTAAAACTAGTGAGTGAAAGGGTATAAAAAAAGCTTTAATCTTAAATCGCAAGGATGAATAAAAAAACTCTGGTAATTCCTTTGAAATAAATAAATACATATATTGCCATTCATTCATTCATTCATTCATTCATTCATTTCATTAATTCATTTGTTTGTTCATTCATTCGTTCGAAATAATAAAATAAAAGGAAAACTTCTTATAACCTCATATTAATAACTACAAGATTAATTATATTTGTACTTTAAAAAATTGTCTCACTGTAAATTTACAAAAAAAAGGCCAATTTAAGTAAAACTAGTGAGTGAAAGGGTATAAAAAAAGCTTTAATCTTAAATCGCAAGGATGAATAAAAAAACTCTGGTAATTCCTTTGAAATAAATAAATACATACATATATTGCCATTCATTCATTCATTCATTCATTCATTCATTTCATTAATTCATTTGTTTGTTCATTCATTCGTTCATTCATTTTTTTATTCATTTAATTATCTACTTGTTTATTTTATTTATTTATTTAAATAGAATGAGTTGCAAATGGTGAATAAATTAAAGGAGAAAATGTGCTACATTTTGTGAAAATCCAAAAATTGTAATGGTCCTAAAATAGACCTTTTTTATCTTTTTAATAATTCTTAATTATTTCCTTTGATTTTGAGGAGAAACAGGATGTATTTTTCAAATGGTTTTGTGAGATTTAGTAACACAACAACTGTTCAGTGCACATAGTCATCTCCTCTATGTGCCGACGACACCCGATTCAAATAAAACGAAATTAAAACAATAAAATCCTGACGCGGTCCCCTGGTTGCATATTCTGAAGAGAGGGATCTTGACATCCGTGCACCTGCATTTTAATTTCCACCCTGACCACTCCACAGGCCTCTAGTTCCTCCAGCAGGGATCAGTCAGAGCCAGATGGAGATGTATTTTCCTGCAACTCGTATATTACTCTTTCATTCCCCTATCTCTGAAGCAAAGGACTTTACTGAAGACGTCTCCTGCCACTGCTCCATCGTCACAGGGTTTCAGGCAGGCTGTAAAATGTAAAAAAAAGCATGACGCACTGTTTTCTGATTGCCAATGTAAAAAAAAAAATATTTGCTAGCCATCTGACTCTTTAGTGGCTGGTAAAACACAGGAGCCAAAAAAACAGAGACTTGCGGATGTAATCAAATGAAGAATAGCTCGGCTCAAATTACGACCAATTTAGGTGCAAGGACAAAATATACATATCCGTAATGTGTCCTCATTACATTTACTGGAGCCATTCAGAGATCAGGTGACGGACAAATCAAGGGAAATCAGAAGAACGAAAGGACGGGGGATTCTGGTTTACATTTTGCTGACTTGATGTCGGGATTTGAACATCTGTATTTGGACGTTAAAACGGATGAAAAATCCCTTTTTTTTTTCCCATTGAAAGAGGGACTTTGGATGGGCTTTTTGATTTGATCTCATAAGAAACTATTCAGAACATCCATAAAAATAATATAGAACACCTTAGCAACCACTAAAACCCAATCAAAACACCTTAACAATTGAACAACTATGTTAAAAACCATTCAGAACACACTAGCAACTGCATAGCAACATAAAAACCATTTAGAACACCTTAGCAATAATCAACAAATGCATAGCAACATAAAAAACCATTTTAGAATACCTCAACAACTTTTAGCAAAGTTCTGGATATCAACATAAAAACCATTTGGAACACCCTAGCAACCACATGGCAACATAAAAACCATTCATAACACCCTAGCAACTGCATAACAACATAAAAACAATTTAGAACACCTTAGCAACCGCTAAAACCCAATCAGAGCACCTTAACGATTGAACAACTATATTAAAAACCATTCAGAACACCCTAGCAACTGCATAACAACATAAAAGCCATTTAGAACACCTCAACAACCACTAAAACCCAATCTGAGCACATTAGTGATTGAACAACAGTATGTTAAAAACCATTCAGAACACCCTAGCAACCACATGGCAACATTAAAGCAATTTAGAACACCTTAGCAACCACTAAAACCAAATCAGAATGTCTTAGCGATTGAACAACAGTATGTTTAAAACCATTCAGAACACCCTAGCAACCACATAGCAACATAAAATCCATTCCGAACACCCTAGCAACCACATAGCAACATAAAAACCATTCCGAACACCCTAGCAACCACATAGCAACATAAAAACCATTTAGAACACCTCAACAACCACTAAGAACCAATCAGAATGTCTTAGCGATTGAACAACAGTATGTTTAAAACCATTCAGAACACCCTAGCAACCACATAGCAACATAAAAACCATTTAGAACACCTCAACAACCACTAAGAACCAATCAGAATGTCTTAGCGATTGAACAACAGTATGTTTAAAACCATTCAGAACACCCTAGCAACCACATAGCAACATAAAAACCATTTAGAACACCTCAACAACCACTAAGAACCAATCAGAATGTCTTAGCGATTGAACAACAGTATGTTTAAAACCATTCAGAACACCCTAGCAACCACATAGCAACATAAAAACCATTTAGAACACCTCAACAACCACTAAGAACCAATCAGAATGTCTTAGCGATTGAACAACAGTATCATAAAAACCATTCAGAACACCCTAGCAACCACATAGCAACATAAAAACCATTTAGAACACCTCAACAACCACTAAAAACCAATCAGAATGTCTTAGCGATTGAACAACAGTATGTTAAAAACTATTCCGAACACCCTAGCAACCACATAGCAACATAAAACCCATTTAGAACACCTCAACAACCACTAAAACCCAATTGGAGCACCTTAGTGATTGAACAACAGTATATTAAAAACCATTCAGAACAGCCTAGCAACCACATAACAACATAAAAACAATTTAGAACACCTCAGTAACCACATAGCAACATAAAAACCATTTAGAACACCTTAGCAACCGCTAAAACCCAATCAGAGCACCTTAACAATTGAACAACTATATTAAAAACCATTCAGAACACCCTAGCAACCACATGGCAACATTAAAGCAATTTAGAACACCTTAGCAACCGCTAAAACCCAATCAGAATGGCTTAGCGATTGAACAACAGTATGTTAAAACCCATTCAGAACACCCTAGCAACCACATAGCAACATAAAAACTATTTAGAACACTAGCAACAATTAACAAATGCATATCAACATAAAAACAATTTAGAACACCTTAGCAACCGCTAAAACCCAATCAGAACACCTTTATGAAATGCACAACATTATGCTAAAAACAATTCAGAACAACGTAGCAACAAAAACATCAATGTGCTAACACCATTTTGAACACCATAGCAACTGCACAGCAACATGAAAACAATATATTGGGTATTTCATTTATTTTTTCCAAAAAAGTCTTCCTCAAAAGTGCTAGGAGAAATGTTGATGATCAGAAATGTTGATGAGATCAGAATAATCAGAATAATTAAATTCTGATTCTGATTCTCATTCTTCTCTGTACTCTTCACATCCTCTACCTTTAATCCTCCACAGAGTTTATTTGACTAAAATGATCCGAGTCAAAGTTCAGGTCAGGATTTGTTTAACAGTTATGCTGAGATCATCGGGAGCGAGCCACTGTAGAAAAATCTTTATTTTTTTTATTTATTTTAACTCTTTGAAAGTCTTATCCCAATCCAGCGGAGTTCCATATAGCCACTCTTATCCTGCTCTTAACCTTTGAATCTCCACAGACACTCGTCAGGCGGCTGCAGGGAACAAAAGCGCCTGACAGGCCGATATGATAACTAGTACAGATGAGAAACGCCATGCCTCTAATTTACACATTTATCTTGCTTAGGAATATTCTGAAACCTATCTGCTAATTAATAGGTTTATCTTTCTGCCCAAGTCTCACAATGTCCTGTTATAAAAGCTTCCTAAACCTCTTCTGGCTCTTTGAGTGAGTATGATGTCACATTACTTTTTTTTTTGTAATGTATTAGAGGAACAAATTCTATGCTTTTTGTGAGATCGGTGTTAATAGATAAACTATTGTCTGCCATGTTACATGCAACCCTGGTTCGGATTCTGATAGTAGTATTTAATGTTTATACATCCATGATAAATGTATCTATATTTTTATTATTATTATTATTATTAAACGTTCACACATTTTAAACTGTATTTAAAAATATCCTACATTTGTAAACAAAAATCATAAACTTTATTTATTTATTTATTTTAAACTTCACATCTTTTAACTGTGTTTAGAAATGTTCTACATTTATAAACAGGGTTACAAAAATGACAAACTATTTATTTATTTATTACAAAAATGGCAAACATATTTATTTATTGTTTTAATTTCAATTTCAATTGATTTATTTATGATAAACTACCATGTTATGATAATATTTTAGTATTTTATGTTTATACATTGGCTCATAAATGTATCTATAATTGTATTATTATTATTGTTATTATTATTATTATTATTAATCATACTTTCACTCATCTTTTCAACTGTATTAAGAAATGTCCTAAATAGTATACCAGTATGCAAAAATTGCAAACTTTATTTATTTGTGTATTCATTTATTTTATCTTATTATATAAACTGTTTATGTTATTTGCAGTCCTGCTATTGATTATAATAAGTACTCTCTTAGAAATAGGGTATATGATCATATATAAATATATATATATATATATGATCATATACCCTATTTCTAGGAAAGTACTTTTGTCCTCTATTATCTTATTGTCTTCTCCACAGTATAAGTCTAAATTCAAACACTATGTAATTTATTTTATCCTTTGCATGTTTATGAAAAATCCATGACCTGATCTGTAGTGTACACTGCAGTGGTTTATCAGACATGAAGAGTTCCCGTAAGCAAGCAGCGAGTAATGTGAGTATCCATAACCTGAAACTATTGATCATGGGGCTCCTCACCCCCATCCCAGCATCTCTAGTGGCTTCTCGGGTTGCTTGCATCATCATGATCATGTGGAACCAGAGTAAAGCGACAGATTTGTAAAACGACCTTCAACCCAGACAGAGGTCAAAGGTCCAGATAGGCGTTTCTCCTAAATGACAGCCCATACATACTCACAACGCCTTAAACTGAAGGACGAGGACTAGAGAAGGAAGAAAATAAAAGGGTTACTCAACTGTATCAGTGAATAAATGAGAACACGGGAGGTAAGAAATTAATTTTCCATAGTTTAAAAGAAGGTAAAGTAAAACATCAAGGGATGCATATTACATTTTTTTTCAATATCGCATTTGAAAGTCCCTCTATGTTTGCCCTACTTTTTTGTGCGTTAACTTTAGCCATAAACAACAGAATATCATTTACATAAGCTCTGCCTTTAAAAAATAATTCAATTCAATGGAAGGAAAAATAAATAAATAAACTAGAAATAGCCTGGAATATTTTAGAGAAGGGTACGAAACAAATGCACATCAAATAATTCCCAACGGGATTGCATTGCATATATTTTTAGATGTGCTTTCTAGCTATGATGTGTCTGTCGACGTTGTAACCAAATATATCCAGAAAAGTGGTTGTAATCTGAGAGAATCGGCAGCATATGTAGGGATCTCACCCGAGGGGCTAATGTGTCCCGTGAGTACAAAGTGGTCTGCGCTGCAGAGCTCCCATTTACTCCGGCGTGAAGAGGATTTTAACAGACGACTGCTCGATCTGAAGAGGGCTACGTGACGTTAGCGAGCCCTGCTTCCGTGTCCTGTGAGAAATCATACACTAGAGGCTTAAGCCCAATTTATACTTCTGCGTCAAACCTACGCCGTAGCCTACGCATAGACGCACACCCTACGCCGGCTGTGATTGGTCTGCAAGAACCCCTCCCTCCATATGCACTTGAGTTTTGTGTGTGTTTATGTGCACTTTAATATATTTTAATGTTACACCTTCTTAAATAAAACAAAACAAAGCAAAGAACAAGTGTCTTATCGTTTATTATACTACATAGCATTATACATCAGTAGTTGTCCACGACAAACAATGTTGATCTGCCGTGGTACAAGTCCTTGTGCAGATTGAAAGAATGCCATCTTCTCCTGTTCCGTTGTTGTCTCCTTTTTGTAGTTTTAAATAATGATTTAATGATTTGATATTTATTTGCCGCCGTCACGGCTATAATGCTTCTCTGACGAGCCGCTTCTTCTTCGACTTTTGCCGTGGTACTGCGGGTTACACCAGCAACATGCCCGTGGACACTGCTGACTAGCGGTTTGCATGTGTACTGCACGTTGACGCGGACAACGACACAGAAGTATAAATTAAAACTGACACATAGCCTACGGCGTAGGTCCGACGCAGAAGTATAAATCAGCCTTTAGCCTTACGACATTTGCATTATGAGGTTGGACTTCATCAGAGAAAAACAAAATTCGCACAAGTATGCAAATGTGAGTTACTGGCTGCAGTCTTGTTGCACATACGTAATGTTCGCTCTGTTTGTGTTTTGCAGTCTCTCGTGCATTACTTGGCGTTTTAAAAATGCAGTGCTCAAGTTAAAAGTTAATTTTAAAAAAATATATAAAATCTCTAGATCTTTGTTTCCATTCCACTGCCCCGCGTCTTGCATTTTTTAAACACAAAAACATGTTCTGTGTGAATGTCCCTTTATTGTGCCTTTTACAAACCTCCATACACTAGGGGGCGATAGAGTTGCCTTCAAACGTTTGTGCCAGTGTTCAGATGTGTTATTCATGTAGCTATCTGTAAACATGCTGACTTCAGCTAACTCTCTTTAAACTGTTTTTCTGTAATGAGAGTATTTGACCTGAAGGAGAAAGCCAGTGGTAGATAGTTTACGCTAATGCTAATGCTAATGCTCAAGCAGCGCATATGTGTAATGTTAATGCTAACGCAGCGCATTGCATAAATAATTGCACTCTGACACAAGGCATGACATTTTGCTTGCTTAGAAGCGCCTGTGTTCTGTATAGTCTATGTATACAGTCTTATAGCGTGACAATGCTAAGAATTAATTTGCATACTTTCGTGGGGTTACAAATCGTGTTCTAACACACACTGTGAAATAGAGCTTGTGTTTCTGGAAGCATCTGTGGTCACATACTTTTAGTGAGTATGTTTCTGGCCTTGTTTATGCTATTGCCAGCTATAGCATAACTTGCGGCAATGCTAAGAATTCAACACATACTTGAATCGCATTTGGCATATTTAAAAAAAAAAAGCATAGAATTGAATTTACGTAGATAAAAGCATTTACATTCACATACTTGTATTGAGTTTGTTTCTGGCTCTGTTTATGTGTGTTATAGCGAACGCTAACAATTTAACACATACTTGTGTGGGATTCCAAATAGCTTTCTGACACGAGAAATGTGAAATTGAGTTTCTGGAAGCATCTTTGTTCACTTGAGTAGAGTGGGTATGTTTTCAACCTGTTTGCAATGCTAAAAATGCGTTATGAATTGTATTCTCGCATATTTATATAAACACAATTCATAAAATCGAGATTACGTAGCTGGAAGCATCTATATACAAGTTGCATTTCTGGCCCTTTTTACTCTAATATCTGAATGTAATATCTACATTCTGAACGCAATTTAAAATCAAGCTTGTGTATCTAGAAACATCTGTGTTCACGTACTTGCATTGAATATGTTTCTGGCCTTGTTTATGCTAATGCCCGCTATAGCGTGACTTGCTGCGATGCTAAGAAAGGGGGGGAGCAATGAATTTGCATAGCTATAATAAGCATCTACATTCACATACTTGCATTGAGTTAGTTTCTGGCTCTGTTTACTGTAATGTCCACTATTGTGCAGCTTCCTAGAAATTCAACACATAGGCTATTTGTGTGAGGTTACGAATCGTGTTCTGAACGCCATGTAAAATCAAGCTTGTCTATCTAGACGCATCTGCATTCACATACTTGCATCAAGTATGTTTCTGGCCGTTTATGCTTATGCTCACTATAGTGCAATGTGCAACAATGCTAAGAATTTAAGACATACTTGCATAAAGTTATAAATCATGTTCGACACATTTCGGAAAAAAAGAAGCATCTGCGTTTAGGGAACGTTCTCAGAATTTCATTACCATTCTGGCAAGGTTCTCTCAATGTTATGAACAGATGTTCTTCTAATAACGTTAATAGAATATTTGTTCAACATTATCTCGTCTTTAATAATGTTCTCAAAACGTTAGAACGTTAAAACGTTCAAAGAACATTCAGAAATAGCATTTTTATAACTTAATGAGAACAATTAGCAAATTAGCAAAACATTCTTAAAATATTTTTTTGGTTGCAGGCATGCTAAAAATGTGTACTTAAGTTATCAATTACGTTCTGGCACATTTTGGAAAACAGAAGTGCATAAAATCTAATTTATGTAGCTAGAAGCAAAGTACTTTGAGTATCTTTCTGGATCGGTTCACACTAATGTCCGCTAGTGCACAATGATGCTAAGAATGTATACTTATGTATGAATGAAAATTAAAACGATGCAAATGAAAATGCAAATACAATTTAAATTACATGTTTTTTTGTTTGTTTTTGCCAAAAAAGCATCTCCATGCATAGTGTTTTAGCCTTAGCATTTGTAAAAATGTTCGAAATGTTTCGAAAAAGAGCAAAAATTGAGCAATGCATCCTTGATGTTTACTAATAAACAGACCTTTTAAATGACCCATTAAATGGGTCTGGGAGGAAACTCATCTGAGACTTGACAGGAAATGATGACTCGAATCTTAACAGGATTCTGTATTGCTGTAGCTTGTTCTACAATTAGTCTTATGAGCTCATCGATTAAAGCCCACTATCTAGCAAGAGATGAGACGTGCAGATCCTTTGTGGGTGTTTTTACCCCGGAGGGGCCGTCCTGATTGCTGTCCAGATGTCCATTACTTTAATTGAGAGTAAGGAACAGCAGACTGCCAACTTGAGAGAGAAAGAGATAAGAGGGAGAGGTAAAGTGCAGGGATGAGATGCTATTCCTGGTCAAGACATTCCACTAGGTCTCGGTTCTAAGTGCTGGAGCAATCCTGTCTTCCTGATGGTGCATTAATGTCTCCTCTGTCTATAAAATTGTAATGAGACACGCTCCTGCTCTATCCTAATATTTTTTAACGAAAAGGCATTCAAAAACTTTGTGATACCCGGATGAATCCTGCACAATAAGACCATGTATTCAAATAACAGGGTCCATTTTAATTGTATGTTGACTTTAAAGGGGTCATATGATGCGATTTCAAGTTTTCCTTTCTGTTTTTTGAACATTAAAGCATGTCAACATATTCTGTTACACCAAATACACAAAATAATGATCTTTAAAAAAGCATGACCCCTTTAAACTATTTTTCTATGACTTTCAGTCATGCACAAGGCTGTTTCCTGATGCCGTCCATCGAGGCTTAGTTCATTCCAGTCTCATTTAGGATGACAAAAGCGGTATTTTTATGTGTGCCATCGTAGCTCTCACAGGGACTGTAGTCTGAGGTTGAGAAGACACCGAGCTTACCGACAAAGCCTTGTATTTGTTTTTAAATGTTTCTGTTTTCCATCCTTTTCATACTTTGGAGTGTTTTAGGTATTTTTTGAGTCATCGTTTTGTTGTTTATGGTTTTTATTTTGCACCGGTTGCTTGTTCAAAGGATATGAGAGAATTTGTCTTGGCTGCATTTTAATTGTGGTTTGTTTTTCTAACATTTATGTGATTTAAGCGCCATGATCAAATGGAAAATATAAAATAAATTTGTGAATTTTAATAACAAATCAGTTCAAAAGTAGGCAGTATTGTTAGGAATGTGCATATAGCATATGTGTTATAGCTTTGCATGAGACATTTTTTTCTTAGCAAATAAATCGTGCCTCTTAATTAACTCACAAATTAATCTGCTCAAGACTTTCATATTTTGTGCAATTATAGGACTTTTTTCTGATTAATAGTCAAAGCGTGGGAGTTCTGCTTCTAATAATTATAATGCCCAATATAACGGATGATTTTAATCAAGGAAAATAAAATGAGACACAAACCTTCTTGTGTCTTTCATGACCAATTGCAGTAACTTGCCAGCCATCACTGAATATCACAGCAGCAGTTTAACTCGAGTAACAAAATAACACAGTCATTTTTGTTTTAGGGCCTGGTGGCTGATTTACGATGGTTATTTTGGGTTTTAAAACAACAGGTGACGTAAACATTGAGATTTATCCATGTACAATCATTACAACCTTGCAGGCTTTGCATTCAGTTTAGCCAAAACGGTGTTTCAGTGTTTAAAAAGCTATTTTACATAAACTGACACTGTAGTAGAGACACAATTTAGACTGCATAGATCAGTATCAGAGTGGATGTAATGGTATATAGCAAAATATTGATTATTTTACTTATAAATATATTTTATTGTTATATTGTTGTTATTATTATTATGAAATATGAAGGCACATTTTCAAAATATTGAATATAAATTTGTAAATATACATTTATTTCATAACGACAACAAATAATAATAATAATAATAATAATGTGAATTATTATCATTATTATTATTATGAAATATGAAGGCATATTTACAATTTTTATTATGATGTAATATTAAATAATAATGAAATTAAAAAATATATGATTATTATTAATAAATGCAAACTGACCAAATATTTAATGTAATTTAATATTAAAGTTTTTTTTAAATGTGCCTGTTTATGTATTACATTATTACTACATTATTACAATAACATTATTATTATTATTATTATTATTGTTGTTGTTGTTTTTGTTGTTGTTAGGTCATTTTTTATTTGAATTTCATATCATCATCAATATCATTATTGTTATTTTATTATTATTATTATTATCATTATACAGTCAAACTTAGAATATATATAAACCGTCTGTATGGTACTTTGATGTCATACACCGATCGGTCTGCACACGCAAACAAAGCCAAAACCTAGATATTTTAGGCAATATAGAAATCCTGGCCAGGACGCGTCCTGGGAAAATGGCACGTATGGTCACCCTAGTCACTTGCGTCAACATCGCTACGGCTTCGCTGTCAGGTGCGGTTTTATTTTTACCAGCGTTGGAATGTAACACCGCAAATTGGGATTTTATACCAAGTAATGTGTAAATTAACAAGGGCTAACGCCACGTGAACCTCTTAACAAGCCGCCCGTGCGGTCTAGCGCTACTCCACGCTTCTGTTAGGACCAAATTTACCTGCTACGTCGGCACTGATAATTGCTGACAAAACCAACAGTGGATCCAGTCGGCGGGCCTTGCCCAGCCCTCGGATGGTTAGCCAAATGACACGGCACGAATAGCGGTCAGCGCTTCCTATTCTTTGCTACAGACAAAGGGAGTCATTTAATAATGAGAGCAGGCCATCCAGTCCATCAGACGCCTCCATCACACATGCATTGACTGAACAGAACTGTAAATCACAATTAGAGTGACATGTCTTAACAAGCCTGTCTGCCGTCCCCGCTTCTTCGCCTGTCATAGCATAAAACCCCAGAATTACAATTATATAATTAGATCATTTGTCCCTTCACCTAATTGGCACTGTGTCACGATGGGTTGTTATGCTGCTCCTCATTTAGGACTAATAATTTGTTGTTAAACTAATAAGATAAAGATGCGTAAATGTCAGAAGTGCATTTATTAAATCACAACGGGATCCAGGATATTAGTATATGGATATTGCAACCTAGGTTTAACATTTGTCATCTGAAGGAGTAATGAGATTCGTCTGTGACGATACATTCATTTGCGCCAAGGATTTTTAATCAGACGTATCTGTTTGGAATATGTTTATTTATATCTCTCCAAAGCAATTTTTCTGAACACCAGGAGTGCGAGATTCGATGGTGCACGAGTTTTAAAACCGAAATTTTGTTTATCTGAAAAACGCTTTTTGGACAATCAGATTGCCTGGTTTTGATGGATTACAGACAGTCTTTGTGCCTGCTTTGTAATGCAAATAAATCAAAAGGCCATCTTCGTTTCATTAATGCACACACACACTTGCAGATTGTACGTGCAAACTCAAGTAAAACATGCTTGTTGTATCACATTTATGCATTGATTTGTCAGAAATATCTTTATTTAAATGTGGCGTGTGTAATTTAGTGTTACTGAATAACAGCAAAAAATTACTGTTTTCAAAAAGAAACACTCCCTGTCTGCCATTGGTCTGTGAAACATATGAAACATATCCCAAACTCATGCCATTAGTTGAGTCAGTTCTTCTGTTACAGGAAAAAAATGAATAAAAAAATACTGTTTTCAAATAGAAACACTCCCTGTCTGCCATTGGTCTGTGAAACATATGGCCCCGCCCCCAAACTCACCCCATTAGTTGAGTCAGTTCTTCTGTTACAGCAAAAAAAATAAATAAATACAAAATTTTATAAAAAATACTGTTTTAAAATAGAAACACTCCCTGTCTGCCATTGGTCTGTGAAACATATGGCCCCGCCCCAAACGCACCCA